>NW_020919515.1:0-2858 GCF_003984885.1 Neopelma chrysocephalum | reverse complement strand
CCCCCCCAGGACCCCCCAAAATCCCCCCCCAGACCCACCCCCCTCTCTGAGTGCCAGCCCCACGGTGGCGGGGGCCTGTGGCCGGGCCGTTTGACTCGTGAAGCCGCAGTCGCCCAAAGTCTTCGAGTCCTCCAGGAGCTGATCGTCCTGGGGGGCAAAAAACAGCAAATTTAACCCCAAAATAACCCCAAAATAACCCCAAAATAACACCAAAATTCACCCCAAAAAAACCAGCAAAATAACCTCAAAATAACAACAAAAATAAACCAAAATTCACCCCAAAATAACACAAAAATAACCCCAAAATAACACGAAAATAACCCCAAAATAACCTCAAAATAACCCCAAAATTCACCCCCAAATAGCCCCAAAATAACACCAAAATAACACCAAAATTCACACCAAAATAACAACAAAATAACCCCAAAATAACCCCAAAATTCACCCTGAAATAACCCCAAAATAACACCAAAATAACCCCAAAATTCACCCCAAAATAACCCCAAAATTCACCCCAAAATAACACCAAAATTCACACCAAAATAACCCCAAAATAACAACAAAATTCACCCCAAAATAACCTCAAAATTCACCCCCAAATAACACCAAAATTAACCACAAAATAACCCCAAAATAACCCCCAAAATAACACCAAAATTCACCCCAAAATAACATCAAAATTCACACCAAAATAACCCAAAAATAACACCAAAATAACACCAAAATAACACCAAAATTCACCCAAAATAACCCCAAATTAACACCAAAATAACCCCAAAATAACCACAAAATTCACCCCAAAATATCAGCAAAATAACTCCAAAATTCACCCTGAAATAAACCAAAAATAACACCAAAATTCACCCCAAAATAACCTCAAAATAACCCCAAAATAACCCCAAAATAACACCAAAATAACCCCAAAATAACACCAAAATAACCCCAAAATTCACCCCAAAATTAATTCCAAAATAACCTCAAATTTCACCCCAAAATAACCCAATTTTTACTCATTGTAACCCCATTTTTCCCCGATTTTCCTGTTTCTAACCCCGTTTTTTCCCGTTATTCCCGTTTTTAACCCCAATTTGTACTTTATAGAGCCTCTGGTGCTCGGGTGGCCGGTGCAGGATCCCCCTGAGCCCCATTTTAACCCATTTTAACCCCATTTTTTACCTGTTTTTCATGGGTTTAACCCCATTTTTTCCAGTTTTCCCCCGTTTTTCCTGTTTCTAACCCCGTTTTTTCCCTATTTTCCCGTTTTTAACCCCAATTTGTACCTTGTACAATCTCTGGTGCTCTGGGGGCCGGTGCAGGATCCCCCCAGGCCCCATTTTAACCCCATTTTAATTCCATTTTAACCTCATTTCCCCCCATTTTTCTTAGTTTTAACCCCACTTTAACCCCATTTTTCCCCATTTTTCCCATTTTTCCCCCCGTTTTTTCCCGTTTTTGTTGTTTTTTCCCCCAATTTTGTACTTTATAAAGCCTCTGGTGCTCTGGGGGCCGGTGCAGGATCCCCTGGACGATGCGTTTGAGCTCCAGGACCGTGGACGATTCCTTGGCCTCGGTGAAAATCGTCGTCTTGTGCCGACGGATCATCAGGAACACGTCCTGGGGGCGGGGCCACACAATCAGGGGGCGGGGCTACCCACACAGGGGGCGGGGCTACCCACAAAGGGGCGGGGCTGGTGGTTGGGGCGTGGTTGCATGAAAGGGGCGTGGCTAATGATTGGGAGGACATGGCTAATAAAGATGGTATGGTGGGGGCGTGGCTAGTGATTGGAAGGGCGTGGTTAGTGCTAAAGAGGGCGTGGTTGTGTGAAAGGGGGCGTGACCAGAGATTAGGAGGGCGTGGTTAATAAAAATGGTATGGAGGGGGCGTGGCTACTGATAAAGAGGGAGTGGCTAGTGAAAAAGGGGGCGTGGTGAATATAGATGGTATGGTGGGGGCGTGGCTACTGGTAAAGGGGGCGTGGTTAGTGTCTAGGAGGGCGTGGCTAATAAAGATGGTTTGGTGGGGGCGTGGCTACTGACAAAAAGGGCGTGGCTGGTGATTGGGAGGGCGTGGCTAATAAAGATGGAAAGGGGGCGTGTCCTCCCCAAACGAGGCAACGGAGGGGGCGCGGCTTCCGCGACGGGGGCGCGGCCACCGGTAAAGGGGGCGGGGCCACCGCTAAAGGAGGCGTGGCCTCCCTGAGGGGGAGGCAGTTGTAGGGGGGGAGGGGAGGCCTTTGGGGGTTTCCCCTCCCCTTTTGGGGCCCCAAAATGGCTTCTCCAGGGTGGGGGAGGGTCTCGCCCACCCCCCCTGAGCCCCCCCGGGTCCCTCCGGGACCCCCCGACCCCCCAAATCCCCCCCGTCCGTCCCTCACCATCGCGGCCGCTCCTCCGGCTCCGTCAGCGCCGGGTCCGCCGCGATCCCAGCGGCCCCCGCGGCGCCATTTCCGGCACAGAGCGGAAGTGCCCTCCCTCACTTCCGATCGCCATCTTGAGAAGGTCAAGGGGGAGCTTCTCTTCCGGGAAGAGGCGGCGGCGGCGCCATCTTGGAAAGGTCGAAGCGGTTTTGGCGCCCTTTTGTGAGGGTCGGGAGGCGCCGCCATTTTGTGGGGGGGAACGGCGCCATCTTGGGGAGGGAACGGGGGAGTTGGGGGGATTTTGGGGCATTTTGGGGGGTTTTGGGGGTTTGGGAAGGATTTGGGGGAGTTTTAGGGGGATTAAGGGGGATTTAGGGGGATTTTAGGGAAGTTCTGAGGGGGTTTGGGGGAGGATTGAGAGGGGATTTGTGGGGGAGATTTGAGGGAGTTTTAGGGGGAATTTGGGGGGGAATTTGGGGTCTTGGGAGTCCTTTGAGGGGGATT
>NW_020919514.1:0-533 GCF_003984885.1 Neopelma chrysocephalum | reverse complement strand
CCCAGGTAGTCGTTGGAGCACCAGAGCTGCACCAGGCGGGGGGGGGGTCCCCAGGAGGGCAGTTGGGGGGTCCCGGGCCCGGCGCCCCACGGCCGTGAACTCCCGGTAGGTGTGGGAGCGACGCAGCCCCGCCAGGCGACCCCCAAAAACTGCCTCGTAGGGGAAGGCGTCCTCTGGGGGGGGGGAAAAAAGGGTCAGGGGGGCACCCCTGGGTGGTCACGGGACCCCCAAAACCCCCCCGAAACCCCAAACCCCCCATTGCACCCCCGGAACCCCCAAATAGCCACGGAACCCCAAAATCTCCATTGAACCCCAAAATCTTCACAGACCCCCAAATCCCCCATCAGACCCCAAACCCTTCCCACTGCACCACAAAAACTGCCACGGGACCCCCAAATCCCCCCTCAAGAACCCCCAAATAACCACAGACCCCCAAAACCATCAGGGACCCAAAAAGAGACCCATTGAACCTCAAAAACCTTCACAGACCTCCAAACCCCCCATTGCACCCCAAAAACTACCGCAGGACCCCA
>NW_020919513.1:0-3106 GCF_003984885.1 Neopelma chrysocephalum | reverse complement strand
GTTAGGATTTAGGGTAAGGTTTAGGGTTAGGATTAGAGTCAGGATTTATGGTTAGGGTTAGGGTTAGGGTTAGAGTCAGGATTTATGGTTAGGGTTAGGGTTAGGGTTAGGGTTAGAGTAAGGGTTAGGGTTGGGATTTAGGGTTAGTGTTAATGTTAGCATTTGGGTTAGGAGTTAGGGTTAGCGTTAGGGTTAGAATTGGGGTTGATGTTAGAGTTAGGGTTATAGTTGGGGTTAGGTTCATGGTTAGGGTTAGGGTTATGGTTAGGATTTAGTGTTAGGTTTAGGCTTAGGGTTAGGGTTTGGATTTAGGGTTAGGCTTATGGTTAGGGTTAGAGTGAGGGTTAGGATTGAGGGTTAGCCTTAGGGTTAGGGTTAGAGTTAAGGTTAGTGTTAGGATAATAGTTTTCTTCCTGGGTGGAATGGCAACTATTTGGTAGCGCGAGCCCTGCTCAAGAATTGGCTGTCCGATTCCTAAAATTCAGTACGGACGAAGATTCCTCCCAGATAGAAGGTGCCCACACAGAAAGTGCTTGCTGTCCATGTTGTGCCGAGATTCTCACACCAACTGCACATGAGAGACGGAGAGGAAAGGCTTTTTTTCCTGGGTGAAATAGCAGTCATTGGCTTGCAGGACCCTGCTCATAAATTGGCTGTCAGACTCCCAAAATTCAGTATGGATGAAGATTCCTCCCAGAAAAGTACCCCCACAGAAAGCTCTTGCTATCCATGTAGCACCAAGAGTGGCGCAGCAACTGCGCATGAGATAGGGAGGGTAGGGGCTTTCTTTCTTTTGTGGAGCAGCAGATGTTCGCTCTCAGGAGCCCTGCACGGAAATTGGCCATCTGACTATAAAAATTCACTATGGACAAAGATTCCTCCTGAAAGAAAAGGAATGAGGGGAAGGCTTGGTGGATGAGGGGAAGGCTTGGTGGATGAGGTGAAGGCTGTGGATATGGTCTACCTGGACTTCAGCAAGGCCTTTGACACTGTCTCCCACAGCATACTACTGAAAAAGCTGGCAGCCCACGGCTTGGACAGGGGCACTCTCTGCTGGATTAGGAACTGGCTGGAGGGCTGGGCCCAGAGAGTGGTGGTGAATGGTGCTGCATCCAGTTGGTGGCCGGTCACTAGTGATGTCCCCCAGGGATCAGTGTTGGGCCCAGTTCTTTGTCCACAACAACCCTCTGCAGTGCTACAGGCTGGGGACAGAGTGGCTGGAGAGCAGCCAGACAGAGAGGGACCTGGGAGTTTAGATTGACAAGAAGCTGAACATGAGCCAGCAGTGTGCCCAGGTGACCAAGAAGGCCAATGGCATCCTAGCCTGTATCAGGAACAGCGTGACCAGCAGGTCCAAGGAAGTGATTCTTCCCCTGTACTCAGCGCTGGTGAGGCCACAGCTCGAATACTGTGTCCAGTTCTGGGTCCCTCAGTTCAGGAAGGATATTGACTTTGAATGTGGTCAACCTCAGTTTGAAGCAGCTCGTTTTTAGCAACAAGTTTATCCGATTTTTCTCCTGTTTCCCTCTCAAAGGCTAACGATGACTTCAACACCACATTTTCTGATTTCAGAACAGTAGACTCAACATCAGAAATCCATTCAGAAGCAGGTGAATTTTTAGCTTCTTATTGTGCACAAGACAAACAGGCTTATAACACTTACAGGAATTGTACCTTTACCATTTCCTTCCTTCCATTTCTGCTTAGCCTGACATTGTTCCATGCATGCCACAATTTTCTCTTTAACTTTCTGAAACCTTTGAACCGAGTCGTTCCCAGCCTGGGAAGGCAGAGATTTGTATTTTTGCAGCAGATTATCCTTGACAACCCTGCTTCGCTGCAACAATTTAATGCCACTGGAAAGGAGGGAGTTTAGATTTTTGTCTGTCAGTGGCCCCAGGAAAGTTGAGACCCTTGTGTCCAACCAGTCCGTGGCATCTTGGAATGAGATCCTTCACGTAAAGATTCACAAGATCAGAGGGTGATTTGAGTGCCCTTGTAGGGGGAACCCAACCAACAACATGAAGAGCCCTCAGCAGACCCTGCTGAAGTGTTTCCCGCTGCTGGCAACTGAAAGAACTCACTCCAACAGTTCAGGGAATAACACTCTTTCTTAATACAAATGGTGACAGGTTAATAAGGTTTGTCATGGGTGGTGATAACGTCTGGCTGCAAAAATACGTTTTAAAGCAATCTTCTGACATAGATGAAGCAAGCACAAGCTCTGGTCCTAAAAGCAATAGTTCACATGCCTTGCCAGTGCCCTTGGCCATCTCCAGCACAACTTGTCCTGTGCTGTCCCACAGCTGCTTCTGTTTCCCTGCAGGCTGCAGACACCCATCCGGCTTCCCCCCTGGCTCTTTCCCCTGCCATTTGCAACCCTTCCCTGACCGCTGCCCACCCTCACACTCTGTTTCTTCAACTACACACATGGAGTGATCTCATCCTCCTTCTGGATGCTTCTCCTCCCACAGCAATGCCCTTGCAGGGACATTTCTTTCTCCTCGTCCCCTCTGTCCACCTTTCAAACTGCAGTGTGGGACAGTGTCTCTGTCTCGGGCAGTTTCCTTCCTCCTAGGAAAGCTCCAGCAGGTGGGATACAGCCTTTCCAGCAGCATGCCAAGCCCTCAGTCTTCCTGGGGCCTTTCCCCTGCCCTGACAGCAGCAGCTTCCATGTGCTGTCCCCAGGCTGCTCCTTTCAGCTGCTGGCACAGACAGGGCCCAGCTGCGCCAGCTGCTGTCCCATCCTGCGCTCAGCACAAGGGACGGGGCATCCCAAAGAGAAGCCCCGTTGCTGGAGTGAGCCCAGGCCCTCAGGCAGAGGGGATCTCCCAGTCCCTGTGACAGCCTGTTGGTCACAGCCTTGTGCTGGGCTGTCAGAGACCCTGCTCTGCCCCTCTCTGAGATGCCCCATGGCCTGAGGGACAGACACAGGGAGCTCTCTTCACAGAAGCACATCCCAGGGCTGCATTCAGGTGGTTTTCCGGGGGATGTGACTCTCAAAATGAAATGATCTCAAGACACTGTCCTTCCTGGCCTCTCTAGAAGTAGCTGATGGCATTTGTGCTCACTCTGACTCCTCTTTCCCCGTGCACACACACACACA
>NW_020919512.1:0-1839 GCF_003984885.1 Neopelma chrysocephalum | reverse complement strand
GGAGTGCCTGAAATGTTTCAAACTCCAGAAAATAAGAGTGAAAAAACGTTACCTTTGGCTGCTGCTCAGAGTGCTGATTTTACACCAACCTGTGCTGCAGGGGACATTTCTGACTTGCACACCCCTGAAGAATCTGGTATGTTTGTAATCTAAAAATGGGAAAATTAGGGTGTAATGTGTGGTAGCTGTGGTCTCAGCCTGGGCAGACTTCAAGTAGTGAGATTGTCACGTGAAAAGTGGCAGAAAAGATGAATTTTCTGTCCAATCTATTAATTTATTTTTTTGGCTGTCAGCATCCCCTATGTAACAGTTTGTTAGGATACATGCCCAGAATAAAACAAGTGCACAGATATTCAAACACACGAAATATCTTTATTACAGTGAGAATAGTAATAATAACAATAAACTTAGTGAAAAGAACCAAAAACTAAAGAGATACAAAATAACTACCTTATCGTGTGGTCTTAAAACAAATACTACGAACAGCATTCAATATAGTGTAATCTTAACTAATAAAAAGGGATACAAAAAAAAAGGAATCTTAGCACAATATTATGGATAACACGATATTGGTTAGTAAAAGGGGAAATTAAAGGGAAAATACTATGAACAACTTATTCAATAATAAAGGGGAATTTAAGGGACACTAAAAGGATTAAAAGGTTAAAAAGTTTGTTCTCTCGGTTGCTTCCTATCAATAAACTGTGCTTACCCACACAGACAGGCCAGGGCTGCCAGGATCTGCAGCAGCTGGTCGGTGCCCATGCTTAGCGGGCGTCCCCGCGGAGCAACACAGTCTCGGTGGTAGGATGAGGATCGCTCAGCTCAGCAGTCCTGACACCCCATTTTTATCAGTTCCACATTATACTACGTAGGGCCAGTACGTAGTATAAGGTGATGCCTGAATGGCAGCCAAACACCACCTAATCATTACCTAATGGCAACAGTCTGCGCATGCCCTACTTGCGGGGCAAGGGGCGAGCGACCCCTGCCCACATAATCTTCCTCCCATCATCATCTTTCTCACCCCTATGTATGACCTGTACCATTGTGTTTCAAGGGTAGATGTATCTATCTTGCAATACGTAGCAAAACCAAGGAAGAACTCAGCTCTGATAATAGGGGATATCAGGCTGACTTGCTAAAAAGCACAATGGACCTTACAATTAGCTTGTGCCATGAAGTTACATTGTACCATACTCTAGATGGTTTCACATCCTAATATGATTCCTTTCTCATGCCTCTATGCTCCATTGATCATCTAATTCAAAAGTACCCCCCTTACACCCTAGGAGATCAAAGCCTTTTAATGTCCAAAGCAGTCTGTTAGCCTCTTACCTAATGACACCCTTTGGTTAACAGATTCACTGAGACAGACAGGACATTTGATACCTATTTATAAAAGGACTGCACAGAATAGCAGTAGGAAAACCCCTCAGCAGGTTTCTCCTATGAGTTATTTCGGCGTCGGCAAAACTGTCAGCACCTAAAAACAGACTCACTCAAACAGTTCACGAAATAACACGTTTATTAATACAAGTTTGTGACAATGTCTGGGGTTCGCTGTGTCTGGAATAGGGTCTAACTGCAAAAAAAGCACATTTGAACTATGTAGTAATCATAATAATACAAAGCATAGGCACACATGCTAAAGCAACTTATAACGAAGTAATAAGTAAAAATGTTAAAGTACTATGGAGCAAAAGTAGAAGTAGTGGATAGGTGTGAAGCAATCACAGCGTCCCGAGAAGGTGGAGGGAGAAAAGGCAGCCCTTTGGTTACCTCTGCAGTGTTGATGGAACTTCTCCCCAATTTTTGCTTATGTCCAATCTCTCTTTA
>NW_020919511.1:0-1938 GCF_003984885.1 Neopelma chrysocephalum | reverse complement strand
ACTTGCCTTGCAGGTTCTGCACTTGGTTTCTGCCTCGCCCCTCCCTCAGCAGCCTGGCAGGGGTTGCCCAGTTTTGGGCCTTGGTTGTTCCTCCCCCTCCCATCCCACTGCCCCCCAAACAGCCCTGAGCCAGCCGGGAGGGACAGGATCTGCTGGGCCAGAGCCTGGGGCTCAGGCCTTGGCCTTTGTGCTCCACAAACCCAAGGCAGGCTTTGCTCAGCACTGCAGGGGCCTGCCCAGAGCCTTTGTCTGCCTGCACTCCTGGCCTCCAAGGAGCTGCTCCAAGGAGTCCCTGGGGAGGCTTTGTCAGTGCCTGCCCTCAGTGGGGCCCAGCAATGCTTCAAGGGACTTGCAGTTTGGCTTCTGACTTCTTCAGCAGCTGCTTCAATCTTCTCTCAGTACCTCAGGATCATAGACACAGATCCAAACACACCGTGGGGCTCATTAAAATGCAGAAATCCCTCAGGATCTCTTTGTCTTCCTTTAATTGTCTTCAAGGAAATTTCAAAACAAGTCTTCCAAGTTTTTACTTTTTTTTTAATTCAAGGATGGATATTTTGTAGTTCAGAGAAGAGGTGATAGAGGTGTTCTCCAAGTGATCTTGATGCTGAGTGTCTCCTCAGGAGTTCCAGACTGACCCTGGATGATCAACCTTGCTCCTCACCCCCCAACCTCACCAGTTCTGACATGGCCCATCTTGGACTGACAGCTGATGCAGCTCCAAACACACTGTGGGACCCATTAAAACATTGAAAAACAAATTATTTCCCTTCCTTTAATTGTCTTCAAGTTTTCAAGCCTTCTACAGCTAATTGGAGTTGTTTTGTAGTTTAGCTAAGGAGGAAGATTTTAAAGTGGACATCACAAAAACTATATTTTTTTTTATAAAAAGGATTTATTTACACAGAGCCTTGGGATGCAGGAGGGTCAAGGCATGAAGAATTTGGATCCAAAGACAAGGGGGCAAAAGACATTAGTAGCATTTAATCATTGTCCGATTGAATGGTTATCAAGTGATTCAATAGCATTTGCTACAATTTTAACAGTGACTGACTTATAGATTCACAATAACAACATTCCCACCACAGTCAATTCACACCCACACCCAGGCAGAGATGTGTGCACACATCAATAGCTGGGTGTGGAAAGGTCCCTCTCCCAAATTCTCCTTGTTTTCAGGGAAACACTCCCCCAAATCCCTTTGTGTTTGCCAACAGACAAGGGTCCCAGCTGGAGGAGTGTTTGTTGAGGGGGATCAGAATTGTCCTGGGCATCAGCGATGGTCTTTGGAGTGTTGCAAACTGGAGGGTTCCCGAGCTGCGAGAGGCTGCCAGAGGTGTCCCACTGAGAGGGAGGTGCTGGGGAGCTGCCAGGGCCTCCCTCAGCCCCGCTGGTTGTGGGCTCCCAAGGTGACTGGCTTTAGTTATCTGCTGAATTTCCATCCTGGTGTCAGCAATGACTGGAGTTCCCAAAATATTTTGGAACTGTATCCAAACTGTTCCATTTGGGTTATGATTCAGGTAGGGAATTTTCCCTGTTTTTCAGGGCATGACTGATTATCCTGTGTTCCCCAGCTCTTACACCCATCCCAGTCAGCTGGATGGTTTATTGACAATGTGTCCCAAGGGGCAGCACCTCCGATGCCATAGAAACCCCTCCCCCTGCATTAGGAAACATTTGGAATTGATGAGGTGTTCCAGTGGAGCATGAAAATGAGCAGCAATTTTCCTAAAGCCAAGACCCAAGCAGAACAAAGCAAGGCCCCAGCAGGTGCAGAGCAAAGGTCCCCCCATCCCTCTGTGCCCTGTGGCCGCTGAGGCGGCAGCGCAGGCCCGAGGCGGTGCCGGGTCCCGGTGCAGCCGGGGCAGAGCGGCGGCTGCGCGAGCGGCAACCCCGGCGGTGAGTGCGGCAGCCCCGTGGCAGCGGCGGCTCCGGGCA
>NW_020919510.1:0-795 GCF_003984885.1 Neopelma chrysocephalum | reverse complement strand
GGGGTGACACAACAGGGGGTCCCCGGGGGCTGGGGGGGGGTTGGTGACCCCCCTGTCCCCCTCCTGTCCCCTCCCTGACCCCCCCTGTCCCCCCCCCCCAGGTGCTGAGCAACGCGCGGCTCTTCCTGGAGAACCTCATCAAGTGAGGGGGGACGGGGGGGGTTTTGGGGGGGTCACTGTCCTCAGACTGGGGGGGTCACTGTCCCCGGGGGGTGTTTGGGGGGGTCACTGTCCCCAGGGTGGGGTTTGGGATGGTCCCTGAGCTCAAGGGGGGGCACGGGGGGGGTTCCAGAGCCTGGGGAGTGTTTTGGGGTGCCCGGGGTGTGTTTGGGGTTCCCGGGGTGTATTTGGGGTGCCCGGGGTGTATTTTGGGGTTCCCAGGGTGTGTTTTGGCTGCCTGGGGTGTATTTTGGGGTGCCCAGGGAGTGTTTGGGGTGCCCGGGGTGTGTTTGGGGTGCCCGGGGTGTGTTTTGGCTGCCTGGGGTGTATTTTGGGGTGCCCGGGGTGTGTTTGGGGTGCCCAGGATGTATTTTGGGATGCCCACGGTGTATTTGTGGTGCCCAGGGAGTGTTTGGGGTGCCCGGGGAGTGTTTTGTGGTGCCAGGAAGTGTTTTGGGGTGCCCGGGAGCGTTTGGGATGCCCGGGGTGTGTTTTGGGTGCCCGGGGTGTATTTTGGGGTGCCCGGGGAGTGTTTGGGGTGCCCGCAGTGTGTTTTGGGTTCCCAGGGTGTATTTGGGGTGTTTTGGGATGCCCAGGGAGTGTTTTGTGGTGCCAAGGGAGTGTTTTAGGGTGCCC
>NW_020919509.1:0-1138 GCF_003984885.1 Neopelma chrysocephalum | reverse complement strand
ATTTCTGGGGAGACATCGACCCGTGCCCGACCCCGCGCCCGCCGGACAACCATCCAGGTAAGCCCGAAGGTGCTTTATTCCTTTTAGGTTTGTTGGTTGGGAGCCTGCCTATAAGACGGGACCGTGAGTTTCCCGCTGGGTTGGGCTAAAAGGTACCTTGGTTGGGAAGCCTAGGCGCTGGTCGTAAGACGTAGCGAAAGCCGCGCTGTACCAGCACTCGCCACTCAGAGGGAGAATTGGCGAGTTGGTTTTGGTTGGGGAGCCTAGGCGCTGGTCGTAAGACGTAGCGAAAGCCGCGCTGTACCAGCACTCGCCACTCAGAGGGAGAATTGGCGAGTTGGTTTTGGTTTTGGTTTTGGAATAAGTAATTGGTTTATATCGTTGTGTTATTGTGAATTTGATTTTGAATCCAGACTGTGTTGTGTGTGTGTGTGTGAGTCAGTATGATGCCGTTTAAAACTTTTAGGGCACTATCTTGTGCAGAAAATGATATCCTAGTGATTCTCCGCTCGGTTGTTTGTTAAAACACTGGAAGGAAGGAAATTTCGGACAAGAGTTAAGCAAGAAACAATTGATTGATTATTGTAATAATGTATGGCCTCAATATGAGACAGAAGGAATGCAGTGGCCTAGGAATGGTTCATTGACTCCGGAAATTATAACCCCCTTGATGCAATATTTACGGGAAAACGAGATGTGGAATGAAATACCGTATCTAGATTTGTTTTATTATTTAAAACGAAAGACAGAATGGCAAAAGGAATGTGGTATGTTGATTGTGAAAGAACTGGATGATAAATGCATAGGATGTCAAGAGCGGAAAATACGGTTTTCAGAACCAGAGGAGGATGTGTCTTTGTTAGTCTCCCCTGGCATAACTCCAAGGGCGCCTCCGGGAGATAGTCTCCCTTCACGTGTGAGGGCACAATCACCCACCATGCCCCCGTTAGAATCGTCCTCGGATAAGGAGGAAATGAGAGGGCGAAAATGTGATTTTGATAGAACTCCGCTAGCAGAACGGACTCGGAAGGGGCGAAAAGAAAGGGGAAGGAGTAGAGAAAGGAGACGGGGAGGGAGAGGGGAGACAGACGTTTCACTCTCACCCCCGAGATTGATGGCTCCTTTGCGGGAAGCAGTT
>NW_020919508.1:0-410 GCF_003984885.1 Neopelma chrysocephalum | reverse complement strand
ATAGCACTGATCACAGACTCCTCTAGGAGGATATCCGTCTCTACAGTGCGTCCACCATTTCTCTTGGCACCTTTTACATTTAAAACAAACAAATGGATAACATTTACAACCTGGTGTATTACACCACACTCTTATATCTCGTGTATCAATTTCTTTTGGGTCTGCGTGTTCTCGATATGTTATGTTAAAACCTAGCTCAACGTATTTTAACAGATTTTTGTGCCCCAATTCGTAGTATTTTAACACATTTTCATGCCCCAAATATTCCATAATATACAAACAAAGATAACATGAATGCCACAATAAATGCTAGTGGACACTTAATTCTTAAAAGTAAAGTAGTAAAATTGCTTAATGTCTCTATCATAACTTTTCTTCTTAAGACTACCTTGGTGTCTTCCAGGAGTGTC
>NW_020919507.1:0-1979 GCF_003984885.1 Neopelma chrysocephalum | reverse complement strand
GAAGTCTCCAAACCTTACCACAAGAAGTCCCTCCCCAACCCAAAGCAAGGGAGAAGAGGGGAAAAAAACCAAAAGAACCGAAAACGAGAGAGAGACAAAGCAATCTATAGAAATATATTTACACTTATATTACAGTTATGTCATCATCATCATGGCTAGGCTTTGCGAACGAAGATTTGGGAAGGGCTCTACCCACTTTTCTTGCAAGCGCGTTGGTGGCTAAAAAGGCCAATACAAGAAAGGCAAGTCTGGTTGCAAAAGACACAGCAGAAAGACTCCTTAGATGGTATATTCTGCAAGGCTCGATTCTTTCTGCGTTGTCTTTTCTCCTCAAGAGTGATCCTGCGTGCTTTCTCAAAAACATCAGCAGCGTTATAGATGGTGTGTCTCCAGGCCTCCCGATTGGAGGCCAGAGTAGACCAGTTATGGTGATCGATATGCCCGAGGCTGAGTTGTTGCTTCAGGGAGTCCTTGTATCTTTTCTTTGGAGCTCCTCTCTTGTGGCAGCCAGTGGCAAGTTCACCATAAAGCAGGATCTTAGGGAGGCGGTGGGTGGTCCTTCATCCTGGAGGCGTGGCCTGCCCATCGCAGTTGCGTTCTCAGTAGCATGGCCTCAATACTTGTGATTGCTGCCTGTTCAAGAACAGATATATTGGTCACATAGTCGGACCAGTGGATGTTTAGGATTGTACGGAGGCAGCGTTGATGGAAGCGTTCTAGGAGACGCAGGTGGTGGCGGTAGATGACCCATGATTCGGAACCATATAAAAGAGTAGACAGCACTATGGCTCTGTAAACACCGATCTTGGTACTTTTCTTCAAGTGTTTATTACACCAAACTCTTTTATGGAGTTTTCCAAAAGCACTATATGCCTTCGCTAACCTATTGTCTATCTCCCCGTCAATCTTACCATCCGAGGAGATGAGGCTGCCCAGGTAATTAAACTGTTGGACTGATTTGAGTTCTGACTAGCCGATGGTGATGTGGGGATGATGGGGGACTTCCTGAGGTGCAGGTTGATGGGGAACTTCTGTCTTCTTTAAGCTGACTTCCAGCCCAAAGAGCTCAGCAGCATCTGCAAAGCAGGATGTTAAACGCTGCAGGGCTGCTTCTGTGTGTGCAACAAGGGCAGCATCATCAGCGTAAAGCAGCTCCTGGACAAGATGATTTAGGGTCTTAGCGTGGGCCTTTAGTCGCCTTAGGTTGAATAGGCTTCCATCAGTACGATATCGAATGTAGATACCGTCCTGATCCTCGAGGTCTGCCGTGGCCCTTTGGAGTATCATGCTGAAAAAGACTGTGAATAAGGTAGGAGCGAGAACGCAGCCTTGTTTCACACCATTCTTTATTAGAAAGGGCTCAGAAAGTGTGTTGCCATATCTGACTTGGCCGTGTTGATCCTCATGAAGTGAGATGATCATTTGAAGGAACCTGGGGGGACAACCTAAACGTTCCAAAATCTGCCAAAGACCTTTTCTGCTCACAGTATCGAAAGCCTTGGTGAGGTCGACAAAGGTTACATAGAGACCTTTGTTCTGTTCCCTACACTTCTCTTGCAGTTGTCTGAGAACAAATATCATGTCTGTGGTGCTCCTGTTGGCTCTGAAGCCACACTGACTTTCAGGTAGAATTTCTTCTGCTATAGCGGGTATTAGTCTGTTCAGGAGTATTCTTGCCAAGATTTTGCCAGCAATGGAGAGCAGAGTAATACCATGGTAATTTGAGCAGTCTGATTTAGTACCTTTCTTCTTATACAAGGTGATGATGACTGCATCACGCAGGTCTGAAGGTAATTCGCCTAGTTCCCAACAGCGCACCACAAGCTCATGAAATTTAGCATGGAGTGCAAGGCCCCCATGTTTCCAGACTTCGGGTGGAATTCCATCAACCCCAGCTGCCTTGCCAATTTTCACCTGCTGTATGGCCTTGAAGGTTTCTCCTAAAGTGAGGGCAGTATCCAATTTGTATTTCACCGGTT
>NW_020919506.1:0-1815 GCF_003984885.1 Neopelma chrysocephalum | reverse complement strand
CCCCCCCCAGTATCCAACGGCCCCGCGGAGCTGGACGGGGGTCCCGTGGCCTGGAAGGAGGGGAGGCAACTCCTCAGACAGTGAGTGGGGAGGGGGCTCGGGGGGGTTTGGGGATGAACGTGACAGTGTGGAAATTAATAATAAATTAATTGTAATTAGAATTAAAGTTAAAATAATTAAAATTAAAATAATTACAATTAAAATAATCAAAGTTAAAATAAAAATAGAAATAATTAAATTTCAAATCAAAACAGTTCAAATTAAAATAATAGTAATAAGAATAGTAATAACTTGTCATTATTAATAAATTACTATTAATTAAAATAAAAATAGAAATAAAAGTAAAAATAATTAAAATAAAAATAGAAATAAAAGTAAAAATAATTAAAATTACCTTAATAAAATTAAAGTAAGTAAAATCAAAATTAAAATTAAAATAATTAAGTAATAATAAATTAATAACAATTTATTAAAATGAAAATTAAACCTTAAAATGAAAACTAAAAAACTTAAAATTCAAGGTAAAATAATTAAAATTAAAATTAATAACAATTAAAAATAATGATTGATAATAAATTAATAATAAATCAATAATAAGTTATTTAAATAAAAATTGAAATTAAAATAATTAAAATAATCGGAATAAAAATAGAATAATTAAAATCAATAATAATTAATGATAAATTAATAATGAATTAGTAATGAGGTAATTTAAATTAAAATAATTTAAATTAAAGTAATTAAAATAATTAAAATAAAAATTAAAATAATTAAAATTTCCGTTAAATTTTCCATCCATGGCTCGCATCCATGATCTTTGGGGGCTTTTCCAACCTGATTCCATGATTCCATAATTCCATGATTCCATGATGATTCCATGATAATTCCCTAATTCCCTAATTCCCTGATTTCAGGTATCTGGAGGAGGTTGGTTACAGCGACACCATCCTGGACATGAGATCCAGCCGGGTCCGATCTAGAAATGAAAATAATTAAAAGTCAAATGAAAATAATCAAAATTCAAATTAAAATAATTAAAATAATAAATTTAAATTAAAATAATTAAAAGAAAAATTAATTACAAAAATAAAGATAAATTAATAATAAATTAAGAATAAACTAGTTAAAATCAAAATTATTAAAATCAAAGTTAAAGTAATGAAAATAATCAAAAATAAAAGAAAAATTAAAATAATCAAAATTAAATATTAGAAAATTAAAATAACTACAATTGAAAGAAAAATTAAAATAATCAAAATTAACTATTAAAAATTAAAATAATTACAATTGAAAGAAAAATTAAAATAATAAAAATAAAAATAAAAATATCACAATTAAAAATTAAAAATTAGAATAATTAAAATTAAAATAAAAATTAAAATAATCAAGATTAAATATTAGAAAATTAAAATAATCAAAATTAAAATTAAAATAATTAAAAAATTAAA
The DNA here is from genome assembly GCF_003984885.1 of Neopelma chrysocephalum. Lineage (NCBI taxonomy): Eukaryota > Metazoa > Chordata > Aves > Passeriformes > Pipridae > Neopelma > Neopelma chrysocephalum. The sequence goes on along the minus strand of NW_020919506.1, from coordinate 367 downwards.
ATTAAAATTAAATTTAAAATAATCAAAATTAAAAATTAAAATAATTAAAATTAAGTATTAGAAAATTAAAATAATGAAAATTAAAAGAAAAATTAAAATAATCAAAATTTAAAAATTAAAATAATTAAAATAAAAATGAAAATTAAAATAATCAACATTAAAAAAATAAAATAATTAAAATTAAAATTTTCACCCACAACCGGACGATCTCGGGGGGGCTTTTCCAACCTTATTCCCTGATTCCCTGATTCCCTAATTCCCTGATTTCAGGTACCTGGAGGAGGTTGGATACAGCGACACCATCCTGGACATGAGATCCCGACGGATCCGATCCCTCCTGGGCCGGAGCCCCCCCGGGAACCCCCCC
>NW_020919505.1:0-1687 GCF_003984885.1 Neopelma chrysocephalum | reverse complement strand
GAACCCACCGATCCCAGAGATCCCGACCGGATCCATCCCGGTGCTCCGGGAGAGCCCGAACTGATCCACCCCGGGGAGCTCCATCGGATCGATCCCCGGACATCCCGACCGGACCCTTCCCGGCGCTCCCGGAGCCCCTGAACCGACTGATCCCAGAGAGAACCCCAACGGATCGATCCTGGAAAGCCCGACCGGACCCTTCCCGGTGCTCCGGGGGAGTCTGAACTGATCCATCCCGGGAAGCCCGACCGGACCCTTCCCGGTGCTCCCGGAGCCCTCGGACCCATCCCAGAGACCCTGAACCGAGCGATCCCAGCGATCCCCGCCGCCTCCATCCCGACGTTCCCAACGATCCCCCCGGGATCATGAACCCCGCGCTGCTCTCGCTGGTCCTGGGCACCCTCGGGGCCATCGCAGGTGAGGGGACACCGGGGGGCATCGGGGGGACATCGGGGGGCACCGGGGGACAGCGGGGGTGGCCCCGAGCGGGGTAGCGGGGACCCGGAGCCCTCCCGGACGCGTCCTTGGCACGACACGCGTGTTGTCGCGTGTTGTCGCGTGTTGTCGCGTGTCCCCGCATGTCACCGGCGCGACCTTTGTCACCGCGGCCGGAGGGTCGCGTGTCCCGGTCCCCACCCTGTCACCGGGGCCGGGGGGGCCAGGATGGGGGTCCCAGAGCTGTCCTTACCCACCCCCCCCGCCCTCGGCCTTCGCCCCCGCGGGGTCGAGCCGGGAATGTTTGTCCTTGCGAAATCCCTGGAATCAGCGGGAATTTTTTTCTTTCCTCCCTCCCTTCCTGGCGCGGTTATTCCGGGAAAGGGCAGGGACCGTTCCCCTCAAGGGAGAGAGAAGGAGGGGGGGAAGTCACAGCGCTCCCGGGGAATTCCCCGGCCCGGGGCACTGACTCAGCCCGGGGGGCTTCCTCCGGACCTCGGGGGCTTCCTCAGCACCTCGGGGGCTTCCTCCGGACCTCGGGAACCTTCCTCGACAGTTCCAAAGGGCTTCCTTGACAGTTTGGGGGGCCTCCTTTGCACCCCGAGGGGCTTCCCCCTCACCTCGGGGGGCTTCCTTTGGACCTCGGGGGCTTCCCCTGCATCCCGGGGGGCTTCCTTTGCTGGAATAACATCGGCACGCAGGGATGGGGATGGGGATGATCCCGGGGGTCCCCTTGACCTCCCCCTCGCTGTGCCAGGGCGGGGATGATCCCGGGGGGTCCCATCACCCCCCTGACGGTGTCACTGAGCCCCAGGGAGGGTCCCCCGGAATTCCAACCCCCCCGTCCCGTCCCGGCAGGGCCGTGGGGCTCCTCCTTCGAGCTGTGGACGGAGCCGGAGGTGCTGGTGGTGGAGCACGGGGGGTCCCTGCGGCTGACGCTGAGGGCGACCTGCAACGACTCCCGGGGCTCGGGGGGGATGGAAACGGCCAACAGGAAGAAGACGCGGCCGATCCGGCCGGGAGAGGTGGAGGTGGAGCTGTTCAACGTCACCGAGGGGAAGGGCAACCCCTTCATCTACTACACGTGCGACGGCAGGAGGGAGAAGAGGGACGTGCGGCTCATCGTCTACCGTAAGCGCGGCGGGCACGGGGGGACCCACCCGGCACTCCCCGGGTGTTCCCGGCCCCCCCGGACACGCCGTGTGTGTCCCCCCAGATGTCCCGCAGCAACCGGAGCTGGCCGAGGTGCCCC
>NW_020919504.1:0-881 GCF_003984885.1 Neopelma chrysocephalum | reverse complement strand
ACTCCTGGCCTCCAAGGAGCTGCTCCAAGGAGTCCCTGGGGAGGCTTGGTCAGTGCCTGCCCTCAGTGGGGCCCAGCAATGCTTCAAGGGACTTGCAGTTGGGCTTCTGACTTCTTCAGCAGCTGCTTCAATCTTCTCTCAGTACCTCAGCATCATGGGCTGGGCTGCAAACACACCGTGGGGCTCATTAAAATGCAGAAATCCCTCAGGATCTCTTTGTCTTCCTTTAATTGTCTTCAAGGCAATTTCAAAACAAGTCTTCAAAATTTGTACTTTTTTTTTTTTAATTCAATGATGGATATTTTGTAGTTCAGAGAAGAGGTGATAGAGGTGTTCTCCAAGTGATCTTGATGCTGAGTGTCTCCTCAGGAGATCCACACTGACCCTGGATGATCAACCTTGCTCCTCACCCCCCAACCTCTCCAGTTCTGACATGGCCCATCTTGGACTGACGGCTGATGTAACTCCAAACACACTGTGGGACCATTAAAACATTGAAAAAGAAACTATTTTCATTCCTTTAATTGTCTTCAAGTCTTCAAGACTTGAACAGCTAATTGGAGTTGTTTTGTAGTTTAGCTAAGGAGGAAGATTTTAAAGTGGAAGTCAGTAAAAATATATATTTTTTGATGAAAGGGAATGATTTACACAGAGCCTTGGGATGCAAGAGAGTCAGAGTGCAAAGGATTTGGATCCAAAGACAAGGGGGCAAAAGACATTAGTAGCCCTTAATCATTGACCAGTTTAACAGTTGTAAAGTGATTCAATAGCATTTGCTACAATTTTAACAGTGACTGAATTAGGGATTCCCAATAACAACATTCCCACCACAGTCAATTCACACCCACACCCAGGCAGAGATGTGTGGACACATCAAGAGC
>NW_020919503.1:0-503 GCF_003984885.1 Neopelma chrysocephalum | reverse complement strand
GGGGGGGCTGATCCTACATTGGGGGGTCCCAGGTCCCTTTTGGGGGGGTCTGATTGTATCTTGGGGGAGGTCTGATCCCAGTTTGGGGGGGGTCTGATCCTACATTTGGGGGTCCCAGGTCCCTTTTGGGGGGTCCCAGCCCACCCTGGGGGTTCTGATCCTACATTTGGGGGGGTCCCAGCCCACCCTGGGGGGGCCCCAATTCTGGCTGGGGAGGGGGTGGGTGGTGGCTCTGGTCTCAATTTGGGGTCCCCCCAAATCCCACCCTGGGGTCCCCCTATTCCAGCTGGGGGGGCTCTGGTCCCCCCCCCCCCCCCCCCCCCCCCATTTTCCCCCCTCAAGGTGCCCCCCGTTCCCCCTTGGGGTCCCCAAACCCACCGCCCCCCAAGGACCCCCAGTAACCCCCTTGGACCCCCCCCCGTGTGCCTTTGGGGTCCCCATTCTCCCCTCAGGGTCCCCCCCTCACCCTCCAAAGACCCCCAACACCCCCGCGGGCCCCCCCC
>NW_020919502.1:0-1187 GCF_003984885.1 Neopelma chrysocephalum | reverse complement strand
TCCATACTGGTCCATACTGGTCCATACTGGTCCATACTGGTCCGTACTGGTCTCTAACCCCCCTCTCTCTCCCCACAGCCCCCACACCGGTCCATACTGATCCATACTGGTCCATACAGGTCCCTAACACCTCCTCCCTCTCCACAGCCCCCATACTGGTCCATACTGGACTATACTTGTCCATACTGGTCCATACTGATCCATACTGGTCCCTAGCACCCTCTGTCTCTCCCCAGCCCCCATACTGGTCCATACTGATCCCTACTGATCCATACTGGTCCATACTGGTCCATACTGGTCCCTAACGCCCCCTCTCTCTCCACTGCCCCCATACTGGTCCATACTGGTCCATACTGGTCCATACTGGTCCATACTGGTCCGTACTGGTCCGTACTGCTCTGTACTGCTCCATACTGATCCCTAACCCCCCTCTCTCTCCCCACAGCCCCCACACCAGTCCATACAGGTCCGTACTGGTCCGTACTGGTGTCTAACACCCCATCCCTCCCCACAGCCCCTGTACCGGTCCATACTGGTCTATAATGGTCTATAATGGTCTATACTGGTCCATACTGATCTGTACTGGTCCATACTGGTCCATACTGGTCCCTAACGCCCCCTCTCTCTTCACAGCCCCCATACTGGTCCATACTGGTCCATACTGGTCTCTAACCCCCCTCTCTCTCCCCACAGCCCCCATACCAGTCCATACTGGTTCATACTGGTCTATACTGGTCCCTACTGATTCCTACTGCTCCATACTGGTCCATACTGGTCTCTAACGCCCCCTCTCTCTCCACAGCCCCCATACTGGTCCATACTGGTCCATACTGGTCTGTACTGGTCCGTACTGGTCCATACTGGTCTGTACTGGTCCGTACTGCTCCATACTGGTCCATACTGGTTTCTAACCACTCCTCCCTCCCCACAGCCCCCACACCAGTCCATACTGGTCCATACTGGTCCATACCGGTCTGTACTGGTCCATACTGGTCCGTACTAATCCGTACTGGTCGATACTGGTCCGTACTGGTCTGTACTGCTCTGTACTGCTCCATACTAGTCTATACTGGTCCATACTGGTCCGTACTGGTCCATACTGGTCCCTAACCCCCCTCTCTCTCCCCACAGCTCCACACCAGTCCATACTGGTCCATACTGGTCTATACTGGTCCATACTGATCCCT
>NW_020919501.1:0-591 GCF_003984885.1 Neopelma chrysocephalum | reverse complement strand
CCGGCCCGGCCCGGCCCCGGCCCCTCCTTCCCGCCGCGCCCGCGGCCCCGCTCTTACCTGAGGGGGCCGGGCCGGGCCGGGCCGGGCGAGCCGCCCTCCCGCCGCGTACCCGCGGGGGTCCCGCGCAGGGCCGGGGGCGGCGCGGGGGGCGGAGGAGGAGGAGGAGGAGGAGGAGGAGGAGGGAGGGGAGGGGCGGGGGGGCCGCGGGCACCGAGGGGCAGCGGGTCCGGCAGCGGCGCCGCGCTGACCTCACCGCGCTGCGCGTGACGTCACGGCGCTGCGGGACACGCCCCTCCCCGCGCGCACACCCCCCCCACCCCCGGCGGGGCCGCCGCGCCCCGAGCGGTGACGTCACAGCGGGGACACCGCAGGGGGGGGGAACCGGGAGGGAGAGAGGGGACACCGGGGGGACACCCGGGGGGACACCGGGAGGGAGGGGACACCGGGGGGCACCGGGAGGGAGAGGGACATCGGGAGAGAGGGGACACCGGGAGGGGAGGGGACACTGGGAGGGAGGGGACACGGGGGGGGACACCGGGAGGGAGAGGGACAGCGGGGGGACGCCGGGAGGGGCACCGGGAGGGGAGGGGG
>NW_020919500.1:0-812 GCF_003984885.1 Neopelma chrysocephalum | reverse complement strand
AATCCTTTTCCTCCTGGTTCCTCCAGCCCATCCCAACATCCCAAAGACCCCCAAACACCCCAAAGCCCCCCCATCTCCCACCTGGAAGCCCAAAAACACCTCTTGACCATCGCTTGGGTCGTCTTGACGTCCCTTTTCCCCCACATCTCCAATCCTTTTCCTCCTGGTTCTTCCATCCCATCCCAACATCCCAAACATCCCAAAGATCCCAAACACTCCAAAATGTCCCAAAACATCCCAAAAGACCCCAAAACGTCCCCGTTCCTCACCTGGAAGCCCAAACACCTCCCGTAGAAGCAGCCGTTGTGCATCGTGCTGTACTCCCTCAACACCAACTCGCTCACTCCTTCTTTTTCCTCCTCCTTCTTCCTCTTCTCCTCTCCCTCCTCCTCCTCCTCCTCCTTTCCATCCTCCCCGTCCGGGAAGAGCCTCCCGGGCTCCGTCTCCTCCAACAACCTCCCCGCCAGGCACAGCAGGGCCCTGAGCTGCCCCAGGGCTGCCCCGAAGGCCTCGAGCTCGGCGGCGCAGTGGCCGGCGCGGAAGAACATTCCGGAACGTCGGGCGGCCACCTCCCGGCACAGCTCCCGGGCCCTCCCGGCGCAGGCCAGGGCCACCAGGGCCAGGCTCCGGTAGCCGTTGCCCGGCGTGGCCCGGTCCAGGTCGAAGGCGGGGGCGGCGGCCAGGATGCGGGAGAGGGCGGGGCCCAGGAGGCGGGCGTGGCCCAGGAGGGCGGAGCTGGCCGAGGCCAAGCGGCGCGAGGAGGCCCCGGGGCGGCCCGAGAAGAACGACAGGTTGTCCCGGGACAGGGACTG
>NW_020919499.1:0-2574 GCF_003984885.1 Neopelma chrysocephalum | reverse complement strand
TGTTTTATTTTTATTTGGTTTTATTTTATTTTTATTTCTTTTATTTTTATTTCTTTTATTTTTATTTATTTTATTTTTATTTTGTCTTATTTTATTTTATTTTTATTTGATTTTATTTTTATTTATTTTGTTTTATTTTATTGTTATTTAATTTATTTTATTATATTTTATTTTGCCTTATTTTATTTTATTTTATTTTTATTTATTTTATTTTATTTTTATTTTGTTTTATTTTTATTTTGTTTTATTTGATTTTATTTTATTTTTATTTTGTTTTATTTTATTTTTATTTATTTTATTTTTATTTATTTTATTTTATTTTTATTTTGTTTTTATTTATTTTATTTTATTTTTATTTTGTTTTATTTTGTTTTTATTTTATTTATTTGATTTTATTTTTATATGGTTTTATTGTATTTTATTTTTATTTTATTTTATTTTATTTTATTTTATTTTTGTTTCTATTTATTTTATTTTATTTTTATTTGGTTTTATTTTATTTTATTTGTATTTTATTTTTATTCATTTTATTTTATTTTTATTTTATTTTATTTATTTTATTTTATTTTTATTTGGTTTTCTTTTATTTTTATTTTATTTTATTTTTATTTGGTTTTATTTTATTTTTATTTTATTTATTCTATTTTATTTTTATTTGGTTTTATTTTTATTTTAATTTAGTTTATTTTTATTTATTTTGTTTTATTTCTATTTGGTTTTATTTTTATTTATTTTATTTTGTTTTTATTTGGTTTTACTTTATTATATTTTATTTTATTTTTATTTGGTTTTTTTTATTTATTTGGTTTTATTTGGTTTTATTTTATTTTTATTTTATTTATTTTGTTTTTATGTGGTTTTATTTTATTTTATTTTATTTTGTTTTTATTTGGTTTAATTTTATTTTATTTTTATTTATTTTTATTTGGTTTTATTTTTATTTATTTTTATTTCGTTGTATTTTTATTTATTTTATTTTTATTTTGTTTTCTTGTTTTTTATTTTATTTTAATTTTATTTTAATTTTAACTTAATTTTATTTTATTTTCTTTTCTATTTATTTTATTTTATTTCTATTTATTTTATTTTTTATTTGGTTTTATTTTTATTTTTATTTATTTTATTTTATTTTATTTATTTGGTTTTATTTTATATTTTATTTTATTTTATTTTATTTTATTTTATTTTTATTATACTTTTATTCATTTTATTTTTATTTATTTTCTTTTTCTTTTGTTTTATTTTGTTATTTTAATTTTACTTTACTTTTATTTCTATTTTTTATTTTATTTTTTTATTTTATTTTATTTTTTATTTTTATTTTGTTTTATTTTATTTTATTTTATTTTTATTTTATTTTATTTTTATTTTATTTTATCTTATTTTAATTTAATTTTATTTTATTTTAAGCAAATTGAATTTTATTTTATTTCCTTTTCATTTGTTTTATTTTATTTTTATTTTGTTTTGATTTATTTTATTTTTTAATTTTTATTTTATTTTGTTTTCTTTTATTTTATCTTATTTCAATTTTGTTTTATTTTAATTTTATTTTATCTTATTTTACCTTAATTTTATTTTATTTTATTTTATTTTTGTTTATATTTATTTTATTTTAATTTCATTTATTTTATTTTTATATGGTTTTCTATTTTTTATCTTATTTTTACTTTATTTTATTTTAATTTTTATTTTATTTTATTTTATTTTATTTTATTTTTTTGTTTTCTTTTATTTTATCTTATTTCAATTTTTTTATTTTTTTTTAATATTTGTTTTCATTTTATCTTATTTTTATTTTGTTTTCTTTTATTGTATCTTATTTTAATATGATTTTATCTTATTTTTGTTTCTATTTATTTTATTTTATTTTTATTTTTTTATTGTTATTTTGTTTTATTTTATCTTATTTTAATTTTATTTTATTTTTACTTCTATTTGTTCTATTTTATTTTTATTTGTTTTATTTTTTTATCTTTTTAATTTTATTTTATTTCATTTTTATTTCTACTTGTTTTATATTTTATTTTTATTTACTTCATTTTTATTTTATTTTCTTTTTATTTATTTCATTTTTATTTTCTTTATTTTATTTATTTTTTTATTTTAATTTTTATTAATTTATTTTCTTTTAATTTCATTTAATTTTGGTTTTGTTTCTATTTATTTTATTTTATTTTTATTTATTTCATTTTTATTTCATTTTATTCTATTTTATCTTTTTTAGATTTTATTTTATTTCATTTTTATTTCATTTTATTTTATTTTTATTTATTTCATTTTTATTTCTTTTATCTTATTTTATTTATTCTATTTTTATTTTATTTTTTTATTTATGTCATTTTTATTTTATTTTATTTTATTTTTATTTATTTCATTTTTATTTTATTTTTTTATTTATTTCATTTTATTTTATTTCATTTCATTTTATTTTATTTCATTTTATTTTATTTCATTTTATTTTATTTTATTTTATTTCATTTTAATTTATTTCATTTTTTTTATTTTATTTCATTTTTATTTTATTTTATTTCATTTTAATTTATTTCATTTTATTTTATTTTATTTCATTTT
>NW_020919498.1:0-945 GCF_003984885.1 Neopelma chrysocephalum | reverse complement strand
CCCGCTGGCGCCGCAGCGCCCCCTGGCGGCCCCCGCCGGGCCGGTCCTGGGGGCGGGAAGCGGGAGCGGGAATCGGGAGCGCCGGGGAAGGGTTGGGCATCATGGCAGAGGGGGCTCCCGGTCCTTCCCAGCCGCGGCCTCAGCAGCAGCGGGGAAACCCGAGATAAATGCGGGAGCGCGGTGCCGGCGAGATTAAACCGAGGAACGAATGGGATGTCGGGCATCCCTCGGCGAACAGCGGCGCGGCGGCTTTGGGGTGAATCCTGGCAAACACGAGCCGTGCGGCAGCCACAGACGCGCTCCCAAAAATCCCACGTTAACCTGCTGGCTGTAACTCTGGTTAGAACTGAAATAATCGATTGCCAGGATCGATAAAACATCCACATTTTTCCCATTGACAGCACTGGGCCGTGGGCTGCCCGAGCTGGCGCTCTGTTCACAAAGGGCGCTCCAAGCGAAGGAAGGGTCAGCAGGAATCAGGACCCTTTCCGTCCCCTCGTAACACCTCTCTCCCGTTCTCCGACTGGCTTTGTCCAGTCTGGAGGTCTGAGAGCAGATCCCAGTGGCCGAGTGTCCATCTCGTCTTCCCTGTGTGTGCATGACAGGACGTGCAGCCCTTTCCCCGAGAGCCCGGCTTGCCAGGGATAACGGGTGGGCTCACACTGCAGGACCTGCCGCGGCCTCCCGTCCCCTGGTGCCAGTGACAGAGGCACCGAAGCGGTGCTTTGGGAAATGCCGCTCCCTCCAGCTCAGGAGCGAGGAGGAGCTGGACTCGGCTCTTACTGCTGCCCCCAAAGATGCTCCCCACCTTGTCCGCGGTGCTTGTGACCATCTTTCCCCAAAGTGCCACTGTAAAGTAAAACCTGGAGCCGTGTCGTATCCTTGTGTGCCACACCCACTGAAATGCTGCTTACACACACACACACACACACACACACACACACA
>NW_020919497.1:0-482 GCF_003984885.1 Neopelma chrysocephalum | reverse complement strand
AGCGGCACCGCCGCGTCCCGCGCGGGGACCCCCGGAGAGGATCGCGAGTGACCCCCCCCCGTGGGGTTCGGGGGCTTTTTGGGAGGTTTTTTGGGGGTTTCGGGGTTTTTTTGGGGTTTTGGGGTTTTTTTGGAGAGGGGATTTTTGGGGGGCAGAGAGAGACCCCCCCGCCCTCGCTCGTGGGGACCCCCGAGGGGATGGCGAGTGACCCCCCCGCGGGGTTTTTGGGGGGTTTCGGGGGTGTTTTTTGGGGTGGGAGGTGGTTGCGGCGCTCCGGGGATGCGGCGGCGGGATGAGGGAAATGCGGGGGAGGGGAGGGAGGAGGAGGAGGAGGAGGAGGAGGAAGAGGAGGGGGACACCCCCCCCTTCGGTTGGGGGCCCCCCGGATCGTGGGGAGACCCCCCCCGATGAGGGGCAGAGCAGGACCCCAAAATTGGGGGGGAAAAGGGTTCCAAAAAACCCCTGGGAAACCCCAAAACTGG
>NW_020919496.1:0-589 GCF_003984885.1 Neopelma chrysocephalum | reverse complement strand
CCCCCCCCAGCCTCTCCCTCCCACCCAACAGCGACCCCTTTGGCCCCCCTGACCATTGGGGCTCCCCAGGGCCCCCCGAGACCCCCCCCAGTCTCTCCCTCCCACCCGACAGAGACCCCTTTGATCACTGGAACTCCTCAGGGACCCCCCAAACTCTACCCCCCAGTTCCCTCTCTCTCCCAGGAACCTTCCCCACCCCACTGAACCCCCCCCAGCCCCTTTTAACCCCTTCAGAGCCTCCCCAAGGACCCCCTCACACCCCAAACCCAAATCATTTCAGGCTCCTTCTCATCCCCACAAAATCTCTTCTAAACATTTTCTGCCCCATAACCCCACCCAGGACCCCCACAGACTCAGCTGGGACCCCTCCCCACCATAATGACCCCCCCAGGCCCCTCTCAGTCCCTTCAGACACCCCCAGGCCCCAAAATGAGCCCCCCCCCTGTACCTGAGAGCTCGGCCTTGACCCGGGGCAGCTCGGCCGGGCAGGAGCTGCTGCCGCCCTGGGGGGGGCTGAAAACCTCCAGGAGGGGCCCGGGGGCGGGCAGCTGAGGGGCAGGGGCGGGGTCACTCGGGCCACGGCTACACC
>NW_020919495.1:0-578 GCF_003984885.1 Neopelma chrysocephalum | reverse complement strand
GTGTGCAGTGTCAGACACGTGTGTGCACTGTCGGACACGTGTGTGCGCTGTCAGACACGTATGTGCACTGCTGAACACGTGTGTGCTCTGCTCGACATGTGTGTGCACTGTTGGACATGCATGTGCAGAGCTGGACACGTGTGTGCACTGTCAGACGTGTGTGCACTGCTGGACATGTGTGTGCACTCTTGGACACGTGTGTGCAGTGCTGGACATGTGTGTGCAATGTCAGACATGTATTTGTCCTGCTGGACACGTGTGTGCACTGCTGGACACGTGTGTGCACTGTCAGATGTGTGTGTGCACTGCTGGACATGTGTGTGCAGAACTGGACACATGTGTGCAGGTCTACGTGTGTGTACAAAGATGGACACGTATGTGCAGTGTCAGACACGTATGTGCACTGTCAGACACGTGTGTGCAGTGTCAGACATGTGTGTGCACTGCTGGACATGTGTGTGCAGAACTGGACGCATGTGTGCAGGTCTACGTGTGTGTGCAAAGATGGACACGTGTGTGCACTGTCAGACATGTGTGTGCCCTGCTGGACATGTATGTTCATGTCTCAACATGTGTGT
>NW_020919494.1:0-2584 GCF_003984885.1 Neopelma chrysocephalum | reverse complement strand
AGGCGCCTTTCCCGCCCTTTCCCAGGCCACGCCCCCCCGCACGGCGATCCGACCAATCAGCGAGCGCCGCGGCGGCCTTTGCCCCGCCCACTCCCGGCCCCCTCAGGGAGCGGCGGCGGCGGGAGGGGAAAAAAGGAGCCTTTTCTGAGGGATAAAACCTCGTGTTCTGAGGTAAAAACCGGCGCCTTCCGGGGGGAACGCGCGTTTTCTGAGGGAAAAAATGGCTTTCATGAGGCGAACCGTCGTTCGCTGAGGCAAACCCCTCTTTTTGGGGGTTAAAACCTCGTTTTTCTGAGGCGAACCCCAGTTTTCTGAGGCAAAGCCCTCATTTTTGGAGGGTTACACCCTCGTTTTTGGAGGCAAACGCTTATTTGCAGAGGCAAACCCCTCAGTTTTGGGGGTAAGCGCCTCATTTTGCGGTGTTAAAACATCATTTTTGATGAGCAGTCCCCCCATCTTCTGAGGCAAACCCTTGTTTTGGCGGGTTAAGCCCTTGTTTACCGGGGCAAAGAAAAAGCAGGTTTTTTTGGGTAAAACCTCATTTTTTAAGGAAAACACTCATTTTTCTGAGGTAAACCCCTTGTTTTTCTGAGGCAAATCCCTCTTTTTGGGGGCAAACCCCTCGGTTTGTGGGATTAAAACCTCATTTTCAGGGGTAAAACCTCATTTTTCTCAGGTGAACCTTCATTTACTGAGGCAAACCCCTCAGTTTTGGGGGTAAACGCCTTGTTTTGCGGGATTAAAACCCAATTTTTTGAGGAAAAAGCCTCATTTTCTGAGGTAAAACCTCCACTTACTGAGAAAAATCCCTCAGCTTTTGGGGCAAAACGCCCTGATTTTGTGGGGTTAAAACCTCATTTTCTGAGGAAAAAAAAGGACTCGTTTTTTGTGGCAAAACCTCATTTCTTGAAGCAACCCCTAGTTTTAATTTAGGTGGTTTCCCCCAATTAGGGGCCATTTCCCACTATTTCGGGGCAGTTTCCCCCAATTCTGGGATTCCTTTGATACTCTGGGGCATTTCTCCCTTATTTAGGGGCATTTCCCCCCCATTTTGAGGTGGTTTCCCACCAATTTTGGGCCGTTTCCCTCCCCTTTTCCACCTCTCCCCTTTGTGGGATCCCTGCTGGGAATTGAAGGTTTTTCCCTCCAGTTTTGGGGCCGTTTCCCCCCGTTTTGGGTGTTTTCCCCACAAACACAACTCCAGCTCAGGGGGGTTCAGAGTTTATTGGTTCCCTCAGTGCTTCTTGCTGGCGGCGGCGACCTGGGAACGGGGAGAAAAACAGGGAAAATGGGAAAAAAAGCCAGGATTGGCCCCCAAGACCCCCATCCAGGGAATGGCCCCAGTCCCAGGAATGGCCCCAAAATGGCCCCAAATGCTGGAATTGGCCCCAAATCCTGGGAATTGGCCCCAAAAACTCACCTGCCCCGCGATGCGATCCAGGTCCCGCTGCCCCTGCGGAGTCAACTTCCGACCCCTGGGGTGGGGAAAACCGGGAATTAAGGGGGAAAATGGGATAGAAACGGGGGAAAAAAGAGGGAAATAATGGGGGAAAACGGGATAGAAATAGGGAAACGGGGGCAGAAAAATAAAAATGGGGGAAACAGAAAAATAAGAGAATAACCTTGGGAAAATGGGAATTTAAAGGAGAAAATAGGGAAATTTAAAGGGAAAAAGGGGAATTTCAAATTGAAAACAGGGATTTAAATGGAAAATGAGGATTTAAAGGGAAAATAGGGATTTAAAGGGAAAATGGGAATTTAAAGGGAAAATGGGAATTTAAAAAGGGAATTTAAGGGCGAAGAATGAATAATAAAGACAATGCAAAGGGAGAATCAAAACGGGGCAAAATGGGGTCGGGAAAGCAGAAAATGGGGTGAAACTGGGGGGAAACTGGATCAAAGTGGTGTGGGGGGGAGGAAGAGGGTGAGGATCCCAAATCCAGGTGTTTTTCCCCCAAACTGACCCGTCCTGGTCCTTCTCCACCACCTTGAGGGCCTCGAGCGCCTGCAGGACCCGTCGGGCCACGGCCCCGGAGCCGCGGCTGAAGTGGCTGGGCCGGACCCCGCGGCGCTGCCGCCCCCCGTAAACCTTGGCCATGGAGCCAACCCCCGCCCCGCCTCGCAGGTACAGGTGCCGGGCCGTGGAGGCTGCGGGAATATCGGGAATGGTGGGAATTAACACCGGGAAACACCTCCGGGGAATGGGAGCCACCTGTGGGAACGAGCCCTGAGACCCCCCCAACACCTTGGCCATGGAGCCAACCCGGTACCACCCCAAATACAGGGGATGTGGATGGAGTAGGAATACTGGGAATGGTGGGAATTAACACTGGGAATGGTGGGAATTAACACCGGGAATACCGGGATATCCCCCCCAAACCCCCCCGGGTAATGGAATCGTCCCACGGGTACAAGTGATGGGCTATGGGAATACCGGGAATAGCGGGAATAGCGGGATAGCCCCGAACCCCCCCCGTGTGTGTCGGGGGGTCTCACCCGCGCGGGTGTAGAACCAGTTCTCGTCGTAGGGCGCCAACTCCTTGTGCTTGGCCAGTTTGACCGTGTCCGCCCAGTCCGGAACCTT
>NW_020919493.1:0-1893 GCF_003984885.1 Neopelma chrysocephalum | reverse complement strand
CTGTGGTGAGAGACAGGCCCAGGGGTATCCATTTGTGAGAGCAGCCAAAAATAGACCTTCAGAGAAAGAGGATCAGAAATGAGAGGAGTATTTTCTGTTCAATTTTTCCCGCTCTGGCAAAGAAAATCATGGCTGGCTGACAGAGTTCCCTCTTTCTAGTGTTCTAGGCTGTTGGGCAGAAGGAAAGAGCATGTGTTGGTTTTGAGGAAAACTTCGGGATAAGCACCTTGCTGCAGAAAGGGGTAGCAGCTCTTTATCGTGGCTGAAGGTCAGAGAATCCTGTACTGGTTTGGGTTGGAAGGGACCTTCAAGTTCATGTGGGGAACACAAGGCTTTGGTGGGTGGGAGGGGGTGAAGCACAGCAGACTTAGACTTGCTAGGCTGTTGGGCAGAAGGAAAGAGCATGTCTTGGTTTTGAGCAGCTTTCTGCCTTTCTACCTCCAGCAAGGAGCTGGCTGGCAGAACTACATTCCAGGCTGACAGCCCTCTGTGGGGCTGAGGGGGTGGGGTGGGGAGTTTTTCTCCCCTCCTCTCCTTGGAAAGCGGTGCTTTTGTGGGCTTCACACCTTTTGGATGCTTGACTTGGAAATGTAAGTGGTCTTGGCTGGACTTAATGCGTTTCTTAAGGTGGTGAAATCTATTTAATAATAGCACTAACAATAAATAAGAATAATACAGACAATGGACGGAAAGAGTAGTCTAGAAAATGCAGGATGTCTCACCCTGGAGAAAAGTTCCTTGGTCATTCGAGTTGACTTTTGAACCCATTGCCAAGATGAGTGAGAGCTGAGAATGGATGGAGCTGAAATGATTTCCCCTCTTTCAGTATTAAGAAGGTGAGTTTGTTACCACAAAGCCGTGAGGGTTGTGCAAACACCAAGTCACTTTTGTTCCTTAGAAGCAGGCACAAGCCACAGCCCGAGGTGCATCTCAAGCAGTAAGAGTTTATGGCCCCATCCCAGAGCCTTGTAGCTGTCAGTCAGAGGTTGGACTTGATGATCTTGGAGGTCTTTTCCAAAGTTAAAGACTCTCATAGGCACACATTTCTATCCACAGTGATCAGAGGAGACTGCACAGCACTCCCGTGTTTCTGCTCATCCATTTCCAACCATTTCCTCCCTTCCAATCTCCCAGAAGGGCCGTGCAGGAGCCATATGGTCAGGAAGAGGCAGCAGCCCTATAAGCTGCTTTAGGACAGAGGGATGTATATCTAAGTGTGCCTCCAGTACCAATTGCCAGCATCGAGGCTGTAAAATGTGCATGCAACACCTGTGTGCTCTGACCTAAACTTCCTGTGTGCTCAGGGGAGAAAAACCTTCCCAACGGAGGTCTTCTCCTGCTGTGACAATGACCTAAAGCTGTGCCATCCAGTTGGCCCTCTGGAGGTGCACAGTTCTCCCTGCTAACTGCACAGGGAGCCCAGAAAAGGAGTTTTGAGCCCCAAGGAGGACTTTTGAGCCCCGAAAAACGAGCCTGGCTTGCAGCATCTAATTTTTAGAAGGTCAGTGACAAACTGCAGTTCCTATCCAACTGCTGGAGCTGCAGAGGACAGCCGAGACTGGGCAAGGTGTTGTTGTGCTGTGAAAGCAGTTGTCAGCTGGGTGATCCCTGTCCTTAGGGCACGTCTCAGCTCTTTGTTCCTCAGGCTGTAGATGATGGGGTTGAGCAGGGGGGTGAGGATTCCATAGAGCATGGAAACGATCCTGTCCCGCTGAGGGGAGTAGGTGGAGGAAGGGCGCCCGTAGGTGCAGATGGTGGTGCCATAGAAAAGGCAAAGCACGGCCAGGTGAGAAGCACAGGTGGAGAAGGCTTTGTGCCTGCTGTGCGAGGAGTTCATGGCCAGGATGGCCAGGAGGATGTAGAGATAAGAGATGAGAGTGAGCACAAAGGCGC
>NW_020919492.1:0-657 GCF_003984885.1 Neopelma chrysocephalum | reverse complement strand
ACAGCTCTGCTGGTGAGCAGCTCCTCTGCACAGCCCAGCAGGGCTGAGGGCACTGCCTGCAGCACCCAGGGCACAGGAGAGAAGGCAGAGAGATGAGAGGCAGCCTGGGCTGGGAGGTGACTGAGCTCTCACTACACAAGAAACCTTCCCAGGATTTGAAGGAAGAATTCTCTGGCTGTAGGAAAGTTCAACTTGCCTTCCTGGAGGCATCTCCTAAAGCTGGCCCATCCCACAGCTTCTAGGATCTTTCAGCAGGACTCTCTCAGTTGCTGCAGTGCAGAGGAAGTGGCCATATGGCAGAGCAGGGCAGGAGCTGCAGGCAGCAAGGGCAGAGAGGAGAAGGGAGCAGGAGGTTGAAGGGATCCTGGGGTGGGAGGACAGGGGAGAGCTGCTCAGGGCAGGAACCTTGCCAGCCCTTTGCCACGCTCAGGCTCTGGCTGCAGAGCAGTGCAGGGGAGTTCCTGCAAGTGCCTCTCCCAGCTGCCAAATGCCAGCAGTGGCAGGAGCTGTCAGGATGGCTCTGCTGGATTTGCTGGGGTGCAGCAGGAGAAGCTGCTGCAGAGCAGGACTTGCTGCTGCCCCATGAGAGGCCCAGGGCAAGAAGGTTCCCTGTGCCAGGGCTGGCTGTGGGCTGGGAAGGTGGGGGTGCAGCCAGGG
>NW_020919491.1:0-3568 GCF_003984885.1 Neopelma chrysocephalum | reverse complement strand
AGACACATCACTTTTATTCACATTTTTAATGTTATCTGCTCACCAATAAAAACACTGAGAGCTCTCGCCATCATCCCGAGTTAATGGTTGGACTCAATGAACCAAAAAGTCTTTTCCAACCTCAATGATTCCAGGATTCTCCATAAAACCCCATTAAAACGTGTGGAAGTGTTTTGATTTCCAGCCTCTCACACCTATTTGAGGTTGGGTTTTTTTCCCCTCAATTCACCAATTATCATCCACACCCAAAATTACACTTCTGGACTAATATCAACCAACCTTAACAGGCAGTGACAGCTCTGCTCCCACCCACCAAGGCAGCCAGAAAGGAGCATTTTCCTGTCACCAAAACAGCTCCATTTCACGCCAAGATTTTCCACCATCGATTTCCCAGATTTCCCATTTCACCAGCAACAGGGAGAGAGCAAGAAACGGTTCCCATGGACCAAATCTTCCACTTCCCAACTCCAGTCTCCCCAAAAAAAACTACTCCACGCTCCTCTTACTCCTCGTGCTCTGCTGGATCCCAATTCCACGCACACAAATCTGGGAAATAAATGCCTGGAGCTCCAGAAAAATCAGGATTTTAGGGTCACCAACGCAACCAACTGATAAATTCGGGTACCAACCTGGCAAGTGAGTGGTGGCAGCTGCCTGAGCTTGTGCCCAACCCCGCCCCCTTCCCCTCCAACCTCCTCTGCTGCCCAAATTCCTCCCCAAAACAGGCAGTTTCACGACTTTAACCTTTAAATCCCAACTCCCAGGCCCTGGGTGAGGAGCCACGGGTTGGTATCTCCGTCCATATTTAGTTTCTTGCAGGTCAGCAGAGCCCAGCTGGTGATTTTTGGATAACAGGGCTGGTTTTCTTCCAAACTGCTGCTGCAGGTGAGGGGGAAAAGCTGCACCCAAGCTGGCTCCAGGGCTGGCAGCACCATGGGAAGGTGGGCAGGAATCCTGCTTATTCAACCCCAAACAGCAGGAATTCTGCTTCTTGGGGATGTTTAAAAATAAAAATCCAGCCACAGACCAAGGGAGCAGCTTCACCTCCAGTCAGGGACAAGAGTTTGGGAACAAGCAGAGGCAGGAGTCGACCCAAAAGTTATATCCATGGGAATCACCAAATCCATTGGCTCGTGGTGACCACCAGATCCATCCCATATCCATGGGGGCCTCAGGTCAGGAGGGAAGAACCTCCAGCTCTCAGTAGAACCCAGGGAAGGTCCTGGCTCGTCCTTGTCCCACCAGCACGGGAGCAAAAGCATCGTTAATAACCCCCCTCATCATCAGGATGGGATTCCTGGAACTGGGAGGAGCAGAGTCCTCTCTGAACCACAAGAGTTGCTGCATCAGGCACCTTGAAGTAACCTCTGCTTAAAAAAATGTCTAATTAGTGCAAGGAGCTGCGTGAGAAGTGACCATTAAAGTGACCATCCAGCTCCCCGACCAAGAGAAGATCCAGGCAGCAATTCCCAGATGTTTCTCTGCTCCCAGCTCTCCACCACCTGATCCCAGCCCTGGGAGGTCCCAGGACTCCTCCAATTAACCACAAGCCCATTAGCAAACATTATGTCATTACAGGCACCTCGTTTGAGGCCCATTTAGTCCTTTGCTGGGGAACTTTCTAAAGCTGCTCCAACGCCCCACGTGCCACGGGAGGCTCCTCGGGGGCACGGGAGCTCCAGAAAGGACTCAACCCCTGCCCAGCTGCAGGGCTGGGAGCTGCCACCTCCCAAACCATCCTCTGCTTCAAAGGGGAGCTCGTTCCGAGATAATTTGGGCCTGCCCTGGGCTGCAGGTCACACCCGACCCCAGGTCGGCACCTCCAGCCTGGAGAAAAAGCTTCCTGCTCATCCCCCAGCAGGTCCTTTGGCTGCAGGAGGAGGGAACACGCCCCAAAAATCCCCACGGGAGGATAATGAACCCTGCAGGGAAAGGGCTGTGCTGCAACACTGAGTCCATCCACTTATCCCGTGCTGCTCCCAGGCTGCTGCCCGGACCCGGGAAGGCTCTCCCGGCCTCCTCCTCCGGGAGGGATTTGGGTTCTGCTGCTGGGAATGTTATGGAAAGTGGTTTCTGGAGCGCAGCAGCCTGGGCAATGGGTGCAGAGCAGCTCTGTGCCCTCCACAGCTGGTACCAAACAGCTGGAACACGAGGCTGATGGAACAGGGATGAGGAATGGAGGGGACACGTGGCAGTCCCACAATAGATCCCAGGATTTGTCCCTCCATCCCAGCCAACCTCTGGCTGCCCGTTATTCCTCCTGCCACGTCCTGCACGGAGCACCAGGAGGGAGAGCAGAGCCCCCAGGGCAGCACCCACCACCCCAGAGGCCACCAGAGCCTCAGGGAATGACCCTGCAGGATGTGGGAAGTGAGAGGGAACTCCTGTCCCTTGGATCCAACATGGTCTCACCAGAGGGGAGAGGGTTTTCCCTGCACCTGCAGCATCCCGGGGCTCCAGTGGCTCCCACAAGCCACCCCTCACCTCATCAGTCATGGAATAACAAAGGCTGGAAAAGCCCTCCAAGATCAGCAAGTTCAACCTTTGACCAAATCCCACCGTGGCCTCTAAACCATGCCCTCAAATACCACATCCACATGTTTTTTGAACACTTCCATGGATGGTGATTCCACCACTTCCATGGGCAGCCTGTTCCAAAGCCTGATGACCCTTTCCATGATGAAATTTTCCCTAATATTCCAACTGAACCTCCCCTGGCACAACTTGAGGCTGTTTCTTCTTGTCCTGTCCCTTGTTCCCTGGGAGCAGAGCCTGTCAGGGGGTTGCAGAGCCAGAAGGTCCCCCCTGAGCCTCCTTTTCTCCAGGTTGAGCCCCCCCAGCTCCCTCAGCTGCTCCTCACAGGATGATGCTCCAAGCCCTGCTCCTGCTCCCAGATGTTTCTCCCCCATCCTCACTGCAGATGCAAGGCTGGAGCAGCGTGTCCCTGCTCCACCAGCCTCTCCAGGGCTCCCGCCGTGCTCGTGTGTGAGCACCGAGGCCTCGGCGCTTCTCCGAGAGGCCGGATCGCAGCTCGGGAGCCGGTGCCTTGTGTCACCCTCCCGCGAGGCATCACAGCACCGGCTCCCCATCACCGCCGACCACAGGAACACCCCCATCCCATTACCCCAACCTTCCCCCGTACCTGCCCGTCTCCTGCTCCCGTCCGCGGGCCCCGCACACGTCGGTGAGGCTCCCGGCCGAGGTGGCGGCGGCGGCGGCGCTGGCGGCATCCCCGGCGGCCGAGCCCCCGCTGCAGCTCTTGGTGCGGAAGAGGCGGCTGAGGCGGATCCTGAGCGAGCCCTTCCTGCCGGTCCCGGGGCCGGTCCCGGTGCCCGCGGGCGGCGGCGGCGGCGGCGCGGGGCCGGGGGCTGCTCTGCGGGCGGCCCCTCGCCCGGGGGACCCCGGCTCGTCCTCGGAGCCGCTGCCCGCCTCGTCGGGCTCCAGCGCCTCCAGCACCAGCAGCGCATCGCTCGTCTCCTCCCCGGCGGGCGGCCCCAGGCACGGGCAGGGGGGTCCCGCCGCTGCCGCCGCCGCCGCCCCCTTCGCCCCCAGCCCCGGCGGTGGCAGC
>NW_020919490.1:0-392 GCF_003984885.1 Neopelma chrysocephalum | reverse complement strand
CCAGGTGAGCACAGGTGAGCTGTACCCCTCAGCCAGGTGAGGGACAGGTGAGCTCTACCCCTCAGCCAGGTGAGCACAGGTGGGCACTGCCCCTCGGCCAGGTGAGCACAGGTGAGCTCTACCCGTCGGCCAGGTGAGAGACAAGTGAGCTCTGCCCCTTATCCAGGTGAGCACAGGTGGGCACTGCTCCTCAGCCAGGTGAGCACAGGTGGGCTCTGCCCCTCGGCCAGGTGAGGGACAGGTGGGCACCGCCCCTCAGTCAGGGAGGCACAGGTGGGCACTGCCCCTCAGCCAGATGAGCTCTGCCCCATATCCAGGTGAGCACAGGTAAGCTCTACCCCTCAGCCAGGTGAGCACAGGTGAGCTGTACCCCTCAGCCAGGTGAGGGACAG
>NW_020919489.1:0-936 GCF_003984885.1 Neopelma chrysocephalum | reverse complement strand
CTGTCCCTCACCTGGCTGAGGGGTACAGCTCACCTGTGCTCACCTGGTTGAGGTGTACAGCTCACCTGTGCTCACCTGGCTGAGTGGCAGTGCCCCCCTGTGCTCACCTGGCCAAGGGGCAGTGCCCACCTGTCCCTCACCTGGCTCAGTGGCAGTGCCCACCTGTCCCTCACCTGGCCGAGGGGCAGTGCCCACCTGTGCCCACCTGGCCGAGGGGTACAGCTCACCTGTATGAACACCGACGTCCTCTTGGCGGGGTCCCACAGGAACTCGACGGTGTTGAGCTGGGTGGGGTTGGCGCGGGGGTCGATGATGCCCACGGACATCGGGATATCTGGGATGGGGGGGGGGGTGTGAACAGGTGAGGCCACGCCCAGGCCCCTCCCCCTCCCCCGCCCCGGGCAGGTGAGGCAGGTGAGGCAGGTGAGCAGGTGAGGCAGGTGAGCAGGTGAGGCAGGTGAGCAGGTGAGGCAGGTGAGCAGGTGAGCAGGTGAGCTGACCAATGTCGAGGATCCTGTCGCCGGGGCGGTTCCACCTCCAGCCCTCGAGCTGCTGGTGCTCCGTGTACTGGAGCCGCCGGTCGTGGAAAACCACCCGGAAAATGCTCTGCAGAGAGAGGGGAGGGCACCTGTACCTGCACCTGACACACCTGGACAGGTGCACCTGCACCTGCACCTACCCAGTCACATCTGTACCTGCCCGGGCACACCTGGACAAGTGCACCTGTACCTGCCCTGGCACGCCTGGACCTGCCCAGCCCACCTGTACCTGCTCTGGTACACCTGTACCTGCCCAGGCACACCTGGACAGGTGTACCTGGACCTGTACCTGCCCGGGCACACCTGGACAGGTGTACCTGGACCTACCCTGCCACACTCTGTACCTGCCCGGCATACCTGGACAGGTGTACCTGGACCTGCCCTGGCACAGCTGTAC
>NW_020919488.1:0-1487 GCF_003984885.1 Neopelma chrysocephalum | reverse complement strand
GGATTGCTCCGGGCTCCCAAGTGCCTCTGGAGCGGCTCCTCTGGAGCTCCTTCAGGGCTGCGCCGCTGCCGGGCAGGTTGGCGGGGCTGGGGGAGACCCGCAGGGGAGGGGGCGCTGGGAGGCCAGGAAGGGGTGAGGTGCTGCAGAGGCCCTGATGGGACAAGGGAGCGGGAAGCCTTGAGGGGAATCTGGGAGGGGGTGGGTGGCAGAAGGCTGCGAGGGGACAGACTGGGCAGAGTCCCCGAGGGGCAGGGTGGAGGGAAAAGCCCCCAGGACTTGGGGGGCAGAGGCCATAGGCAGCCCCCAGGCAACCACCTCCTTCCCTGCCAGCCGGCTGCTCTGGTGCTTTCCCGAGGCATCTCCCAGCCCTGTGGCAGAAGCCCTGGAGGCCTCAGCAGCAGGGTGGGCACAGCCCCAAGGGGGCCAGGCTGGCCTGGCTGGGGACAAGGAGGGCAAGGGGGCACTGCCGGGGCACATCTGCCGGGTGCTGCCGGCCAGGGGCAGTGGCACGGGCAGGGCTGGCGGCCAGCCCGGGCCCCCGCGGCTGCCCAGGCCACGGGGCTGTGGCCGACACCCCGCTGAGCCAGAGCTCTGGGCCCGCAGAGCTGCTGCCACCACGGGCAGGGCGCTGGGCTCCTCGGGCAGGCCTGCGCACTCGCTGCTGCCCAAGCGGCTCCGCGCCCCACACACAACAGCACCAGAGGCTGCCCAGGAGCAGCAGCACCCACAACGCCTGGGCCTCCTCACCCAGGCACCCACACCCGCCTGGACGCCAAAAGTGGCCAGACTGTGGGCACAATTGCACCCGCTTTGGCAAAAGGCTTCAGGCCAAGTGGCCACCACAGCTTTCCAGTGACTCCCCAGCCTCACAGCAACCCTGGGCGGCTTCAGCTGCAGCCTGTCCTCCTGACTGACTTCAATGGCCCTGCTTGAGGCTGGACGTGCCTTCCACACTCAGCTGTCCCCAGCCAGCGCCATTGGTGCCATCCTTAGAGACTCTGCTGGGACACCAGCCTCGGGCTGCAGCTGCTCAACCTCTCCTCCGCGCAGGCACCTTCAAAACACGGGCATGGGCTTCTAAACTCTACGTCCAGCACCTGAGGGCAACAAAGGAAGAAGCAGCAGAAGCTGAAGCAAAGCAGGGCCTCATGTGGCGGAGCTTCAGGGATGGAGGCAAGAAAGCACTGTGGTGTCTGCTGAAAAGATGGCCCAGTTCACCAGCTCACACTTTGCTGCTGGACGCTCCTCCTTTGGTCCTGCTGGAGCCCATTCCCTACCAGTGCATGGCCCTGCCTTGTTCCTGGATCCAATCTCCGAGACCCCTGGCATCAAGTGGGCCCTGTGTCCACCTGAGAGCAGAAACTGGCAGAACGTCTCTGCTTCCAGCACTTCTCTTGGCTGCTCCTTCAGGCGGGTGGCAGCTTCATGGGAGACACAGAGCAGCTTCTCATCCCAGACTTCTCCCTGTCCCCTGCACTTCCCCAATG
>NW_020919487.1:0-371 GCF_003984885.1 Neopelma chrysocephalum | reverse complement strand
TAGCTGGTTTGCAGATTCATCAGGTGCATTTGGCGTGAAGAGACCACTTTCATGGCCACTGGGGGCACGGCAGACTCGGACCTCTTCAATGCCCAGACCAGCGCTGCTCTGCTGGATTTGCTTGTGGAGAGCGGTGTCTACACAGGGAAGCAAGTAAGCAGCCTGTGGCCAGGGCTCCAGTGCCCCAGGGATGCTGTGGCCCCTCACGCCGTCTGCGCTGGGCCCCCTCAGCCTTTGAGAGCAGCAGAGTGTGGTGGCAAGGGGAGCACTTCTTGGGGGAAGCTGGGCAAGTTGCTGGCTCTGGCAGCTCTCCAACTGTTCCCCGTGTCCCCTCCAGGTGCCGGCCATAGTCAGGTGCATCCACCAGTGGC
>NW_020919486.1:0-1680 GCF_003984885.1 Neopelma chrysocephalum | reverse complement strand
TTTTGGGGGTCCCCCTGACCTTCCTGGCGTTGTGGAAGACCCCCCTCCTCTGCAGGATCCAGGCCGGGCGCTTGAGGCCGTGGGCGCAGGCGGGGAGGGGGGAGCGCCCGGGGGGGGCCCCCGTGACCCCCAGGGCCAGCGAGGAGCTCCACTGCGGGTTCAGGGCATCAATCTGTACCTGGTGACGTCACAGTGACATCATCAACACTCCAGTGACGTCATCGACACCCAAAATGATGTCATCGGCACCCGTGGTGATGTCATCAACACCCATGATGATGTCATCACATAGGCCCCCCCTCATTACCCCCCCCAATCAGCTCCACTGCAGGTTCAGGCGTTGATCTGCAGCTGGGTGATGTCACAATGATGTCACAGTGATGTCATCGACAACCACGGTGATGTAATCATGAAGAGATTCCCCCCCCAAATCACCCCCCTTCCCCAATCACCAGCTCTATTGGGGGTCGAGGGGGTCGATCTGCACGTGGGCGACATCACCACGTCCGCTATGACATCACCACATTCCCCCGTGACATCATCACATCCCCATGACCTCACAATGCCCTCTATGACCTCACCACGCCCCTCTATGACATCACCACGCTCCCCTGTGACATCCCCACACTCCTCTATGACGTCATCGTGCCCCTATGACATCCCCAATTTCCCCTATGACATCGCCAATTTCTCCTATGACATCACCACACTCCTCTATGACATCACCACATTCCCATATGACATCACTTTGCCCCTTATGACATCTGTGTTCCCCATGACATCACCACTTTACCCTATGACATCATCACCTCCCCAATGATATCACCACCTTCCCCTACAACATCACCACATTTCCCTGTGACATCACCACACCTCTGTGACGTCACCACGTTCTCTTCTGACATCACCATGTTCTTTTCTGACATCATCACATTCCCCTGTGACATCATCACACTCCTCTGTGACATATCACCATGGTCTCCTATGACCTCACCACTCTCCTCTATGACATCATCGTGCCCCTATGACATCCCCAATTTCCCCTAAGACATCGCCAATTTCTGCTATGACATCACCACGTTCTCCTGTGACATCACCATGTCCCCCTGTGACATCACCATGCTCCCTATGACATCACCATATCCCCTGTGACATCACCACGCTCCTCTATGACATCACCACGCCCCTCTATGACATCACCACTCTCCCCTATGACCTCACCACAGTTCCCTATGACATCCCCACATTCCCCATGACATCACCACAGTCTCCTATGACATCACCATGCTCCCCTATGACATCACCATGTCCCCCTGTGACATCACTACGTTCCCCTATGACCTCAGCATGCTCTTTGTGACCTCATCACATTCCCCTATGACATCATCACGCTCCCTAATTACATCACCGCACCCTCCTATGACATCACATTTCCCTACGACTTCACCATGTTCTCTATGACCTCACCACGCCCCCCAATGACATCACCACTTTACCCTATGACATCACCACGCTCCCCGATGACATCACATTCCCCTGTGACATCACCGCATTCCCGTATGACATCACCACGTTCTATTACATCATCCAGCTCCCCTATGACATCACCACGTTCCCCTACGATCTCACCATGTCCCCATGACCTCACCACGCCCACAATGACATCACCACGTTCCCCGT
>NW_020919485.1:0-1158 GCF_003984885.1 Neopelma chrysocephalum | reverse complement strand
CCACCTTGGATGCTCGGAAGCAGAAGGCAGCCACGCGTGTGGTGGCCGCGGTGGCCTCGACCATGGCCAGGCCCGAGGCCTCGGTCAGCGCCAGGTACCGGCCCGTGGTCACGTGGCGCAGCCGGAACGGCTGACCCCAACGGAGGTGGCTACCGCTCCAGCTGGGGGGGACACAGGGGTCATCAGGGGGGCATTGGGGTCATCAGGGGCATTGGGGACACCGGGGGACAGAGGGGACACAGGGCTGACCCCAGCGAAGGTGGCTACCGCTCCAGCTGGGGGGGACACAGGGGACAACGGGGTCATTGGGGTCACCAGGGACAGAGGGGACACAGGGCTGACCCCAGCGAAGGTGGCTCCCGCTCCAGCTGCAGGACAGAGGGGACATTGGGGTCACCAGGGACAGAGGGGACACAGGGCTGACCCCAGCGGAGGTGGCTACCGCTCCAACTGGGGGGGACACAGGGGACATTGGGGTCATCCAGGGACAGAGGGGACACAGGGCTGACCCCAACGGAGGTGGCTACCGCTCCAACTGGGGGGGACACAGAGGACAGAGGGGTCATTGGGGTCATCAGGGGGGCAGTGGGGTCACCAGGGGGGTGTGGGGGACATGGGGCTGACCCCAGCGGAGGTGGCTCCCGCTCCAGCTGCAGGACAGAGGGGACAACAGGGTCACCATCGGGGTCTCAAGGGGACAGAGGGGACATTGGGGTCACCAGGGGACAGAGGGGACATGGGGTTGACCCCAGCGCAGGTGGCTCCCGCTCCAGCTATGGGGGGGACAGAGGGGACAACGGGGTCATCAGGGGGGCATTGGGGACATCGGGGGACAGAGGGGACACCGGGGTCACCAGGGGACAGAGGGGACACGGGGCTGCCCCCAATGCAGGTGGCTCCCGCTCCAGCTGGGGGACAGAGGGGACAGCAGGGCCACCATCAGGGGCATTGGGGACACTGGGGTCACCAGGGGGGGACAGAGGGGACACCGGGGTCATCGGGGGACATTGGGGTCACCACAGGGGACAGAGGGGACACCGGGATCACCCCAAAGACCCCAAAGCCCTCACAGGGACTCCAGACCCCACAGGGGACCCCCCGTGCCCCCCGTACCTGATGCGCAGGGACACCCCAATGTCCCCAGTGTCCTTGGGGGGG
>NW_020919484.1:0-999 GCF_003984885.1 Neopelma chrysocephalum | reverse complement strand
GTCCCCGCTGCGGCGCTCACCGGCGCGGTTGATCTCCACCACCTCCTCCTGCGCCAGGGGACAGGCGGGCGCCCGTCGGGCTCCTCGGGGGCTTCCGGGGGGCCCGTTGCTCCCTCCTCCTCCCGAGCCCGACCCGGGCGACCCGTAGCCGGGCGATCCGGGCTGGGGCGGGCGGGGGATGTGCTTGTTCTTCTTCTTGGGCAGCTTCTGCTTGGCCATGGCCAGCGAGTAGTACATGCCGAAGTTGTTGACGATGACGGGCACGGGCATGGCGATGGTGAGCACCCCGGCCAGGGCGCACAGGGCGCCCACCAGCATCCCCGACCACGTCATGGGGTACATGTCGCCGTAGCCCAGGGTGGTCATGGTGACCACGGCCCACCAGAAGCCGATGGGGATGTTCTTGAAGTAGGTGTGGCGGCTGCCGGTCACGTCGTCGGGGTCGGCGCCGATGCGCTCGGCGTAGTAGATCATGGTGGCGAAAATCAGCACCCCCAGGGCCAGGAAGATGACGAGCAGCAGGAACTCGTTGGTGCTGGCGCGCAGGGTGTGGCCCAGCACCCGCAGACCAACAAAATGCCGCGTGAGCTTGAAGATCCTCAAGATGCGGACGAATCTCACCACCCTGAGGAAGCCCAGCACGTCCTTGGCCGCCTTGGAGGAGAGGCCGCGCAGCCCCACCTGGAAAGCAAGGGATCATGGGAGTTGTAGTTTTTCCGGGTTCTCTCGCGCATGCTCAGTCAATACCTGCTTGCCATTGGTTGGGAAGATCACGTGATGCGTTTAAGCGCTGTATTTAAACGAAATAAACCCTCAATTTATTGGAAATAAACCTTCAATTGTGCCCTGGCACCGGTTTGTGTCTGAGCGGGGTTCGGGCCTCAAACAGGAGGGTTAACTGAGAAATTTGGGCCTCAAACAGGAGAGTTAATTAAGACATTTGGGCCTCAAACAGGAGAGTTAATTAAGACATTTGGGGCTCAAACAGAAGGGTTAACT
>NW_020919483.1:0-733 GCF_003984885.1 Neopelma chrysocephalum | reverse complement strand
CCCCCCCTGTGCACCCCACGTCCCTGACACCCCCAAGCTGGGGGCTCCCCACTCGTGCCATCCTGACCCCCCTCCCCGTCCCCCAGGCTGGGGGTTCCCCCTCGTCTCCCTGACCCCCCCCATATCCTCTCTGGTCCCCCCTGCCCCCCCACATGTCTCTGACCCCCCCACTGACCGCCTGCCCCCCCCCCGTGCCCCCCAGGCTGGGTGCAGGAGGTGCGGGCGCTGCCCCTGGCCCAGGTGCTGCACGGGCTGGGCGCGGGGCGGGCGCGGGCCGGGGACCCCGTGGACCCCCTCGTGGGCGCCGAGCTGCTGGTGGGAGCGGGGCAGCACCTGCGGGCAGGTAAGGGGGGCTGGGGGGGGGGGGGGGGGGGGGGCCCCAACCCCCCCCCCATAACTCCCCCATGTCCCCCCCTCCCCAGGGGACCCGTGGCTGCGGGTGCCCCACGAGAGTGTGGGTGGGAGTCTACGTGAGAGTCTGTGGGGGGCTGTCAGACCCCCATAACCTCCCCATTTCGCCCCCCCTCCCCAGGTGCCCCGTGGCTGCGGGCGCACCACGAGAGTGTGTGGGGGGGTCTATGTGAGGGTCTGTGGGGGGCTCTCAGACCCCCATAACCCCCCCATGTCCCCCCCCCTCCCGCAGGCGAGCCGTGGCTGCGGGTGCACCACGAGGGGACCCTCGGCGCGGGGGGGCGGCGGGCGCTGCAGGACGCGCTGTGCCTCGGCCCGGAGC
>NW_020919482.1:0-489 GCF_003984885.1 Neopelma chrysocephalum | reverse complement strand
GCCCCCCCCCCGGGACCCTCTCGGTGCCTTCCAGCACCCTGCGCCCGCCCCGGCCCGTGGAGACGCGCTCCCGCACGGGGACGAGCCGTTCGTGGGGGTGGGAGGCAGTGCCGACCCCCGGCGCATCCCGCGTGTTCCTCTCCGTGGCCGCGCGGGCGGGATTTGCGCTCCCCAGGGCCGGGCCGGGTGAGCGGGACACCCCCGAGGCAGCGCCGGGCTCCCGCCTCGGGGTCCCGGCACAGCCACAGCCCCTCTGAGCCCCCCCGGGCCCCCCGAGCCCACCGCAGAGCTCCGGGGACAGCCCACCCCGCGGCCCGGGGCGAGGTACCCGCACTGCCCCGGCCCCGCCGGGGGCACCGGGCGGCCCTTCCGCGGGCGCCCCGGCCCCGCGGCCCCGACGGGGAGCGGAGGAGCCCCGTCCTCGCGCTTTGGGGGCGGCCGAACCCCCCCCCCCCCAGCCCGACCCCGGTGCCGTTACCTGGGGCGGTC
>NW_020919481.1:0-503 GCF_003984885.1 Neopelma chrysocephalum | reverse complement strand
ACAATTTATTAAAATAATGCAATAAGTACAATTATACAGACAGACAATTGGTTTTAACCCACAAAACCCAAATGTATAAGCCAGCACCCTAGGGTATGAACAAGAGTGGTGTACCTTGGCCCACCCCCGAGTCCAAAGCAAAGGGAGAGGGAATAAACCTGCTGGTGGGAGAGCTGCTGCAGTCTGGTCAGAAGTGGTGATTGCAGTCCAGTCGAGGGTGGTGGTCTCAGTCTAGTTGAAGGCAGTGGTCTGGAGTCTTCCTCTGGATCCCACGAGAGAGCCTCAAGGCTCTGAAACTCCCAGTTATATACTCTCCAGTTCAGGCGGGAGTGCTCAGTCCCTCCCTCAGAGTAGGGAATTCCATAAAAGGGCATGCGGATGCTCAGTCCCTCTTCCATATAAGGGTATCAGAGCAGGGAATTCCATATAAGGATATCAGAGCAGGGAATTCCATATAAGGGTACAGGAACATCTTCCCACCTTGCAGGCCTCTACTGACAGCA
>NW_020919480.1:0-1017 GCF_003984885.1 Neopelma chrysocephalum | reverse complement strand
AGCAGGGACAGCCAGGGCCTGCAGGGGAAGGCACAGGGACAACCTGGACCCCCACACTGCCAGGGCTGTCTCTGCTCCTCCTTGCAGGCTGCGTGTCCAGGCACAGTTTGTGTTCCTGGGTGCCACCATCTCAGCACTTGGAGCCGCTCAAATCAGCGCCCGCAGCTCTGCAGCAAAGCCCCAGCTCACCTGGCACACAGGGGATGGAGACAGCACCTTCTCAGGGATGGGCACTGAGAGCTTCTTCCCTTCTCCACCACTGGGCTCTCCTTCCTCAGCAGCACCTCTGCCTTGCACTTATTCTCAGCCTCACCTCAGGGACAGCTCTGGCCTCACCTCCGCGCCACTTCTCAGCCTCACCTCAGGGCCTGGGCTCAAGGACACGAACCTGCACGGAGGGGACATGATGTGCAAGCTGAGGGCTGCCTGCTTGCACTGGGCTGGGAGCTTCTTTCTCTTTCTACAACCATCCCAGAACTTAGCCTGCTTTGCTAACACCACACATTTACAGACTAACCTTGCAGATATATACGGACAGACATCTCTATCACCCTGTGGACAGAGCCTCAAGCATGTGCTGCCATAGGAATGGCAATCAGAGAATCACAGAATCAGCCATGTTGGAAAAGACCTCCGAGATCATCAAGTCCAACCCTTGATCCAACCCCGCCGTGCTTCCCAGACCATGGCACTGAGGCCACATCCACTCTCCTTCAACACCTCCAGGGACGCTGACTCCACCCCCTCCCTGCCCAGCCCATTCCAAGGCCTGATTACTCTCTTGGGAAAATATTGCTTCCTAATATCCAACCTAAACCTCCCCTGGCACAGCTCAAGACCCAGCCCTCTTGTCCTACTGCTGCTTCCTGGCACAAGAACCCCACCCCCACCTGGCTACAACCTCCTGGCAGGGACTTGCAGAGACTCAGGAGGTCTCCCCTGAACCTCCTCCAGCCTCAACAGCCCCAGGTCCCTCAGCCTCTACTCACACCACTTGTGCTCCACTCCCTTCTCCAG
>NW_020919479.1:0-435 GCF_003984885.1 Neopelma chrysocephalum | reverse complement strand
GGGGTTACTGGTGGTACAGGGGAGTTACTGGGGGTTACTGGGGGGTTACCGGGGGGCTACAGGGGGGTTACTGGGAATTACTGGGGGGTTACTGGTCGTACAGGGGAGTTACTGGGGTTACTGGGGGGTTACCGGGGGGGCTACAGGGGAGTTACTGGGGGGTTACTGGGAATTAGTGGGGGGTTACTGGGGGGTTCCCGGGAGGGTAAGAGCAGTTACAGGGGGTTACAGGGAGTTATTGGGGGGGGTTACCGGGGGTTACCGGAGGGTTACTGGGAGTTACTGGGGCGTTACCGGAGAGCATCGGGGGGTTACCGGAGGTTCCCGGGGGGGTTGCCGGGAACCGGGCTGAGCCACAGCGGGGACCCTCCACCCTCACGGAGGGTCCGGGGGGAGCCGCCCAGGCCTCAGTCCCGGTCCCGGTGCACCGGCAGC
>NW_020919478.1:0-684 GCF_003984885.1 Neopelma chrysocephalum | reverse complement strand
CTTCACACCCAAAACACCCCAGCCATGGGCAGGGAGGGGAAGGGGCCGGGAGGTTCTGTGGGTCGGTTCCGTGCAAATCACTGATTTCTGGGAATCGCTGGAGCTTCTGGAAGTTGGAAATGGGCGTTTCCTCTTGGACCCTCCCCGGGGCATCACCGCCAGGAAGCGGCTCCGGGGTGGAGACCCTGGAGGGGGGACAGGGAGAAAGGGCTGGAGTGAGGAGAGTCCAGGGGTGAGAAGGTTCCAGAACTTGGGAGATTCCAGAGCTCGGGAGGTTCCCAAGCTCGGGAGAGCCCGGATCTGACGGTGAGATTCCTGAGCCGAGGGGATCCCGCGCTGGGATGGGGGGGGAGCAGCACAAAGACAAATTGCCCAGAAGACACTGGTGGGACCTTCATACCCGGGGGGGGTCATATCCCAGGGGTGGGTCCATCCCCAGCTGACCCCAGCAGGATTCCAGCCCCTCCCAATGACCCCAGCACCTCCCACTGACCCCACCCCCCATTTGTTTCTCCCCCCCAGCTTTCACTCAAACAGCGGCCGCTCCTCCCTCCCCTCCTCATCCAGGATGGCCCTCGACTACTGGGACAGGTCCTCCAGCTCCTCGTCCCGGGCCTTGGAGCTCCCTGGAGGCTCCGGGAGGGATGTCGTGAGCTCCGATAGGAAATGAGAGGCACCCAGAGA
>NW_020919477.1:0-387 GCF_003984885.1 Neopelma chrysocephalum | reverse complement strand
ATATGTACAATGAAACATTACGGACCATTCTCACTCAAAATTAGGTCCCCTTGTGGTACACAACGTGTCTCCCCATCTTTTTGCATTACCCACCAGGTGAAACCAGGTCCTTGAGCAAAAACAATCCCTCGGATGGGTTTGCCTTTGCTTGAGGTGGGACTAATCCAAACAGTCTTCCCTAACATACCTCTCATATGCACCACGGGGACTTTATCTCCATCTACAGTATGCAAAGGTTCTGATTGGGCAGGGCCAGCTCGATTGATGGAGCCTCGCGTGTTGACCAACCAGGTGGCCTTTGCTAAATGCAGCTCCCAGTGTTTGAGAGTCTCTCCACACAGTGCCTTCAGGGTGGTTTTCAGCAGTCCGTTGCACCGTTCAACTTTT
>NW_020919476.1:0-1256 GCF_003984885.1 Neopelma chrysocephalum | reverse complement strand
CTAAAGACCCCCAGGACCCCCTGAAGCCCCCCAGGACCCCCCCAGGACCCCCCCAAAAGCCCCCCCGGGTCCCCCCCACTCACGTCGGGGTCGTCGGCAGCGGGCGCAGAGCGAGGCCAGGATGGGGGTGAGGGGCAGCAGGAGCAGAGCCCAGAGAGGGGCGTCCATGGGGGGCTGGGGGGGGACCCCCAAAATTTGGGGAGGGGGATCCCAGAACCTCCTGCCCCCCAAATTTGGGGGGGTCCCACAGGTCCGGAGGCTCCTGCCCCCCAAAATTTAGGGGTCCCGCCCCACAATTGGAGGGTCCCAGAAGCTCCTGCCCCCCAAATTTTGGGGGTCCCAGAAGCTCCTGACCCCCCCAAATTTCGGGGTCCCCCCCAATTTTGGGGTCTCAGAACCTCCAGCCCCCCAAATTTGGGGGTCCCGCTCATCCAGGGGCTCTTTTCCCTTCAAATTTTGGGGTCCCCCCCCACAACCTTGGGGGTCCCAGAAGCTCCAGATCCCCAAATTTGGGGTCCCAGAACCTCCCGCCCCCCAAATTTGGGGGTCCCGCCCATCCAGGGGCTCCTTTCCCCCCAAATTTGGGGTCCCAGATGTTCCCGCCCCCCAAATTTGGGGTCCTGGAAGCTCCTGACACCCCAAATTTTGGGTCCCCCCCCCACAACCTTGGGGGGTCCCAGAAGCTCCAGACCCCCAAATTTGGGGTCCCAGAAGCTCCTGACCCCCCCCAAATTTTGGGGTCCCCCCCAATTTTGTGGTCCCGGATGTTCCTGTCCCCCATTTTTTTGGGTCCCCCCAACAACCTTGGGGGTCTCAGAAGCTCCAGCCCCCGATTTTGGGGTCCCCACCCCCAATTTCGGAATCCCAGAAGCTCCAGACCCCCAAATTTGGGGTCCCCAGACGTTCCCACCCCCCAAATTTTGGGGGCTCCCCCCCCAATCTTGGAGTATCAGAAGCTCCAGTCCCCCCAAATTTGGGGTCCCAGATGTTCCTGTCCCCCATTTTTTTGGGTCCCCCCCCAACAATTTTGGGGTCCCGGATGTTCCTGCCCCCCAAATTTGGGGTCCCGGAAGCTCCTTCTCCTCCCAGTTTAAGGGTCCAGCCCCCCCAAATTTGGGGGGGTCCTGTCCATCCAGGGGGCCCCAATTTTGGGGTCCCAGAAGCTCCTGCCCCCCCCCCCAATTTAAGTGTCCAACCCCCCCCAAAATTTTGGGGGTCCCGCCCCCAAAATCGAGCCCTTCCCCCCCCCCCCCCCC
>NW_020919475.1:0-825 GCF_003984885.1 Neopelma chrysocephalum | reverse complement strand
GGGCCGGGACTGCGAGTCCCGGCGTGCCCCGCGCGGGGGGGGCGGGGCCAGCGGGGCCTGAGGGACCGCGGGCGGCGGGTCCGCGCACGGGGCACCATGAACGGCACCGGCAGCAGCGGCGGCTCCGCGGCGGCCGAGAGAGAGGAGTTCGCCGCCTTCTTCCCGCAGATCGTCCGCGACCTCACGGAGGATGGGCTGGGCCACCCGGAGGTGGGGGACGCCGTGGCGAGGCTCAAGCAGGTGAGCGCGGGGGGCGAGGGGCGGCGGGGAGGGTCGGGGGGTGACGGGATGGGGTCGGGGGGCGACGGGTCGGGGGTGACGGACAAGGGTCGGGGGCTGCGGGCAGGACAAGGGGCGGAGGGCGGCGGGTCGGGGGGTGACGGGCCAGGGTCGCGGGGGCGGTGGGCAAGGCAAGGGTCGGGGGGCGGAGGGTCGGGGTCGGAGGGCGACCGGCCGGGGTCGGTGGGTCGGGGGCGGTGGGATGGGGTCGAGGTCGAGGGGCCCCAGTCGGGGTGCGGTGGGTCGGGGGAAAACAGGACAGGGACGGGGGGCGGTGGGCAGGGCAAGGGTCGGGGGGCGAGCAGGGGTCGGGGGGAGACGAGCCAGGGTTGAGGGGCGGTGGGCAGGGCAAAGGTCGGGGTCGGTGAGTCGGGAGAAGACGGGATAGTTTTGGGGGGGAAACGGGACAGGGTCGGGGGGCGACGGGCAGGGCAGGGGGTCGGGGGGCGGTGGGTCGGGGGTGATGGACAAGGGTTGGGGGGCAGCGGGCGCGGGACCGGGGGGGCACGGGGAGAGGGTCGGGGGGGCTGCGGGCAGGCGCTGCCC
>NW_020919474.1:0-404 GCF_003984885.1 Neopelma chrysocephalum | reverse complement strand
GAGGGATCCCGCTCTGGGCTGCTCTGGTGCCTTGGGCCTCTCCAGACTCAGGGCCAGCTCCGGGAGCAGCTGCAGCGGGAGGGACCTTGGGGCCAGAGTCCCGTTTCCCAGGGGCTGGGAACGTGCTCCAGATGCCTCCAACCCGTCACGCTTTCAGCTTGGGCTGCTGCCGTGAGGGGCCCGAGCGGGCACTGGGGGAAGAGCTGCTGCCACACAGCCACCCCGATGGCCGACACCGGCTGACCACGCCACAGCAATTACCCCGTGTGCCCGTGCCTGGCATCGCCTCCCTTCCATCAGCAGAGCCTGGCACGGAGCCACTGCTTCCTTCGGGGAATGCCGCCTGCCACAGAGCCCCTTGGTCCATGTCTGGGGAAAGCAAGAGGGACAGCTGGATCAGATGG
>NW_020919473.1:0-920 GCF_003984885.1 Neopelma chrysocephalum | reverse complement strand
TGCATCACAAGCAGCTTGTGCTGAAGGGCCACTTCTGGCCCTGGTGGCACATGGGCCAACAACACTCTGCTCTTGGCTGCCTCTGATCCGAGCTCCAGTGGCCAGGAATTAATGCACCAACCCCAGCACTGACCTGAGTACTTCAGCACCACTTCTGGGCTTCGAGGGCTTGTGTGACAACAATGACAGGACAAGGAGAAACAGCCTCAAGCTGTCCCAGGGAAGGTTCAGGTTGGATATTGGGAAAATTTCCTCCCCAGAAGGGCTGTCCAGCCCTGGCACAGCTGCCCAGGCCAGTGTTGTGTCCCCCTCCCTGGAGGGATTTAA
This sequence comes from Neopelma chrysocephalum, assembly GCF_003984885.1. Taxonomy (NCBI): domain Eukaryota; kingdom Metazoa; phylum Chordata; class Aves; order Passeriformes; family Pipridae; genus Neopelma; species Neopelma chrysocephalum. The sequence continues at coordinate 593 of NW_020919473.1, read as the reverse complement.
AGCCCTGTGGATGTGGCACTTGGGGACATGGGTTAGTGGTGGCCTTGGCAGTGCTGGGGGAATGATCTTAAAGGTCTTTTCCAACCTAAGGGAGTCTATTATGTTATGAGGTGTCACAAATCCAGGACAGGGACAGAAACAGCACAACTGCTACTGCCAGAGTGTGTCTGCAGCATTTGGCTCCAACCACCTTCCAAAATCCAGCTACAGAAGGACCTCCCCACCTGCAGTGCAGCTCCCTCAGGAATCATGGAATCACAGGATGGTTTGGGTGGGAAGGGACTCTAAAGATCATCTCATTCCACCCCCTGCCATGGGCAGGGACACCTTTCCTTGACCAGGTTGCTCCAAGCCCCGTCCAACCTGGCCTTGGACACTTCCAGGGATCCAGGGGCAGCCACAGCTTCTCTGGGCAACCTGTGCCAGGGCCTCCCCACCCTCACAGCCAGAAATTCTTTCCCAATATCCCATCTAACCCTGCCCTCTGGCAGTGGGAATCCATTCCCCTTTATCCTGGTCCTGGAAATAGTCTCTCTCTGTCTTTCCTGTAGCTCCTTCAGCCACTGCAAGGCCACAATCAGGTCACCCCAGAG
>NW_020919472.1:0-950 GCF_003984885.1 Neopelma chrysocephalum | reverse complement strand
CCCGCCAAGAGGTGGGCGGGGCGCCAAGATGGCCGACGGGGTCGGGGGGAGGGCGCCAAGATGGCCGCCGGAAGTGGGCGGGGCATCTGGAGGGGGTGGGAATCCAAGATGGCTGCCGGGAGTGGGCGGGGCAACCAGAGTGGGTTGGAATCCAAGATGGCCGCGGGGAGTGGGTGGGGCACCCAGAGGGGGTGAGAATCCAAGATGGCCGCCGGGAGTGGGTGGGGCACCCAGAGGGGGTGGGAATCCAAGATGGACGCCGGGAGTGGGCGGGGCACCCAGAGGGGGTGGGAGGATCCAAGATGGCCACCGAGGAGGGGGTGTGGCCTCAAGGCAGAGCGTGGGGGGGAGGGCGGGGCCCCAAAATGGCATCCAAAAGGAGGCAGAGCCTAAGGTGGCAAATCCAAGATGGCCGTCCCGGGTGTGGGCGTGGCCAAAACCTGCCACACCCAGGGATGGGCGGGGCCAAAACTCCACGATCCAAGATGGCGGCTCCAATGTAAGCGGTGGGTGTGGGTGGGCGGGGCCAAGATGGCGGATCCAAGATGGCCGCCCTGGCCCCTCCCCCCCTAACTGACCCTCCCCCTCTCTCTCTCCCCTCCCCCGCAGGCGCCGCTCGCCCTCCCCTCCCCCCCCCGCCTTCCCCCCCGCCCCCTACATGGTGAGTGGCCCCTCCCCCACCCCAAACCACGCCCCCTTTTGGGGGGTTGGCCCCACCCCCTTATCGTGGGGCGTGGCCAACCCTAACATTGACCCCGCCCCCCCCTCCCCTCCCCCCAAGATGGCGTCGCCCCCCTACAGCCCCTTCCCGGGGCAGCTCCTGCCCCTCCCCCCGCAGGGCGGGGCCCGGCCACGCCCCTCCCCCGCCCGGCGCAGCAAAGGGGGGAGGAGGGTCCAGGTAACGGGGGGGGAGGGGCGGGGAGGGGGAGGGGCAAAGGGGGGAGGTGGGA
>NW_020919471.1:0-905 GCF_003984885.1 Neopelma chrysocephalum | reverse complement strand
GGTCACTCCGGGGTCAAAGGTCACTCGGGGAGGTCGATGGTCACTCCGTGGTCACTCGGGGAGGTCGATGACCAGCTCGTCGTCTCCGTCCAGGGGGTCGTCGCTGCCCTCCCCCTCCCCCTCCCCCGCGTCGCTGAGGAGCCTCCGCGGGACCGTGCTGGGCACGGGGGGAGGGGCGGGGGGCGGGGCCAGTGCGGGGGGCGGGGCCAGCGCAGGGGGGAGGGGCGAGCCCGGGACACGCCCCCCCGGGAAGGGCAAGGGGGGGGCGGGGGGCAGCTGGAGGGGGGGGCAGGGGGGGGAAAGGGGGGAGGGGTCAGGGAGGGACCGGTGACCCCTGACCCCCAAATGCCCCTCCCCCTCCTTTGCCCCTCCCCCCTCCCAATACCTGGATCCTCCCCCCTCTTTGCCCTTCCCCCCCATGACCCCTCCCCCTTCCATGACCCCAAAACTGCCCCTCCCCCCTCCTTTGCCCCTCCCCCATCACCCCTGTGACCCCAAAACTGCCCCTCCCCCCTCCTGATTATCTGGATCCTCCCCCCTCTTTGCCCCTCCCCCCATGACCCCTCCCCGCCTCCACGACCCTCCCAAACTGCCCCTCCCCGTCCTTTGCCCCTCCCCCATCACCCCATGACCCCAAAACTGCCCCTCCCCCCCTTTGCCCTTCCCCCCACCATGACCCTAAAACTGCCCCTCCCCCTCCTTTGCCCCTCCCCCCTCCATGACCCCAAAACAGCCCCTCCCCCTCCTTTGCCCCTCCCCCTCCTTTGCCCCTCCCCCCTCCATGACCCCAAAAACTGCCCCTCCCCCTCTTTGCCCCTCCCTGCTCCTCCCAAGCCGCCCCTCCCCCTCCTTTGCCCCTCCCACCTCCCCCCTTTGCCCCTCCCCCTCCCCGCCCCTCCCCCCCC
>NW_020919470.1:0-1546 GCF_003984885.1 Neopelma chrysocephalum | reverse complement strand
CCCCCCAAAACCCCCCCAAAAAACCCCACCTGGTTCATCTTCTCCTTGAGGTCCTTCATCTCCCGCTCCCGGCCCTGGATGATCCGTTTGATGTCGTTGATCCGCGGCCCAAAATTGGCCAATTCGCTCTCCAGTTTGGACTTTTCCTGGGGGGGGAGGAGAGGAAAAGGGGGGTCAGAGGGTGGGAAGGACCCCCCTGAACCCCAAAATCCCTCTGTGCACCCCAAAATCCCTCCCGGAGCCAAGGACACCCCCAGGGAAGGACGGGAATCCCTCCTGGAACAGCGGGTTTGGAGCCACAAGGACCCCTTGGAATGCTCCTAAAAAGGGGGTGATCCCCCAAAAAAGGGAGTGAGTTCCCCAAAAAGGGGGTCAGAGAATCCCAAGGACCCCCCTTGCACCCCAAAATCCCCCCCCCAGACTCTCTAATGTCGTTGTGAATCCCCCAAACCCGCGGATTTAGAGCCTGGAAATTCCCCTGGAATGACCCAAAAAGGGGGTGACACCTCCCCCCCTCCCAAAAAAAGGGGGGTCAGAGGGTGGGAAGGACCCTCCTGAACCCCCAAAATCCTTCTCTGCACCCCAAAATCCCCCCTGCAACCCCAAAAGCTGCCCCAGACCCATTAACAGGGCCCTGAATCCCCCCAAAACAACGGATTTGGAGCCCTGAGGGCCCTGGAACACCCAAAAAGTGGGGATTTCTCCCCAAAAGGAGGGATTTCTTCCAGAAAAAGAGGGATTTCTCCCCAAAAACAGAGGATTTCTCCCCAGAAAGGGGGGATTTCTTAGAGGGGATTCAGGTTCAGGGCTCTGAATCCCCCCAAAACATTGAATTTAGAGCCCCAAGTCCCCCAGAACACCCCAAAAGGGGGGATTTCTCCCCAAAACCAGGAGATTTCTCCCCAAAAAGAGGGGATTTCTCCCTGAAAACAGGGGATTTCTCCCCCAAAGGGTGGGATTTCTCAGGGGGGATTCAGGTTCAGGGCTCTGAATCCCCCCAAAACAACAGATTTTGAACCCTGACTCTCCTGGAACACCCTAAAAAGAGGAGGTTTCTCCCCGAAAAGAGGGGATTTCTCCCCAAAAAGAGGGGATTTTTCCCTGAAAACAGGGGATTTCTCCCCAAAAGAGGGGATTTCTCAGAGGGGATTCAGGTTCAGGGCTCTGAATCCCCCCAAAACAACGGATTTAGAGCCCTGAGTCTCCTGGAATACCCCAAAAAGAGGGGATTTCTCCCTAAAAAGGGGGGATTTCTCCCCAAAACCAGGGGATTTCTCCCCAAAAAGAGGGGATTTCTCCCCAAAAAGGGCTCATTTCCCCATGTCACCTGCAGGTTGAGTGCCAGGTGCCGGGTCTTGGTCTGCTCCAGGTCACTCTGGGAGTATTTGAGGCGCATCTGGAGCCCGTGGGCCTGGGATTGGACCTGCCGCAGCTCGGCCTCCTTCCTCTTGGCCTTCATCTGCTCCTGGGGGGCAAAAAATGGGGGAAAAGGGTCATTGTGGGGGTCCTGGAGGAGAAAAATGGGTCGGGGGGGCAGTTTGGGGGT
>NW_020919469.1:1655-2194 GCF_003984885.1 Neopelma chrysocephalum | reverse complement strand
CCCCCCCCCCGTGCCGCGGTGTCCCCCCGTGTCCCCGGGCGGTACCGGCCGGGCCGGGGCTCGGGCGGGGCGCGGCCTCCCCTCGGCTGGGGGCGACAAGATGGCGGCGGCGCCTGTGCCGCGGGGCCGCCGGGCCGCCAGGGGGCGCTGTGCCCGAGGGAGGGCGGGGGGGCACCGAGACCGCCGGAGGGGCCGGAGCGCCCCCTGCCGGCCGCACTGCGCATGCGCGGGGACGGGACCGCGCGGGGTCCTAAAGCCGGGCTGGGAAACCAGTGGGACCAGTGACACCAGTGACACCAGTGACACCAGTGACACCAGTGAGGGACCAGGGACACCAGTGACACCAGTGACCTAAAGCCGGGCTGGGAAACCAGTGGGACCAGTGATGGACCAGTGACACCAGTGAGGGACCAGTGACACCAGTGACACCAGTGAGGGACCAGTGACACCAGTGACCTAAAGCCGGGCTGGGAAAACCAGTGGGACCAGTGAGGAACCAGTGAGGGACCAGTGACACCAGTGAGGGACCAGTGACACCA
>NW_020919469.1:1299-1645 GCF_003984885.1 Neopelma chrysocephalum | reverse complement strand
CCAGTGAGGGACCAGTGACACCAGTGAGGGACCAGTGACACCAGTGAGGGACCAGTGACCTAAAGCTGGGCTGGGAGCGGGGGAACCAGTGGGACCAGTGAGGGACCAGTGAGAGAGCAGGGACAGACCAGTGACATCAGTGAGGGACCAGTGAGAGACCAGTGAGGGACCAGTGGGACCAGTGAGAGAGCAGGGACTGACCAGTGACACCAGTGAGGGACCAGTGAGGGGCCAGTGACACCAGTGACACCAGTGACACCAGTGAGAGAGCAGGGACAAACCAGTGACACCAGTGAGAGACCAGTGACCTAAAGCCGGGCTGGGAGCGGGGAAACCAGTGGGACCA
>NW_020919469.1:937-1289 GCF_003984885.1 Neopelma chrysocephalum | reverse complement strand
ACCAGTGGGACCAGTGAGGGACCAGTGAGGGACCAGTGACACCAGTGGGGGACCAGTGAGAGACCAGTGACAGCAGTGAGAGATCAGTGAGAGACCAGTGAGAGACCAGTGATGCCAGTGAGGGACCAGTGACACCAGTGAGGGACCATTGAGAGACCAGTGATAGCAGTGACACCAGTGACAGCAGTGAGAGACCAGTGACACCAGTGGGGGACCAGTGAGGGACCATTGAGGGACTAGTGAGAGACCAGTGAGAGACCAGTGAGGGACCAGTGACAGCAATGACACCAGTGACACCAGTGATAGACCAGTGAGAGACCAGTGAGGGACCAGTGACACCAGTGACACCAGT
>NW_020919469.1:0-927 GCF_003984885.1 Neopelma chrysocephalum | reverse complement strand
CCAGTGAGAGACCAGTGAGGGACCAGTGACACCAGTGACACCAGTGACACCAGTGAGGGACCAGTGACAGCAGTGAGAGACCAGTGACACCAGTGACACCACTAACATCGATAAGGAACCAATGACACCAGTGAGGGACCAGCGACACCAGTGACACCAGTGGGACCAGTGACACCAGTGGGACCAGTGAGAGACCAGTGACACCAGTACTGGGAAAAGTGCTCCCAGTGCCACCCTGGGGCACCAGTGGCACCAGCGATACCAGTGCCACCAGTGCTTCCAGGGTAACCAGTGCTCCCAGTGCCACCAGTGCTTTCAGTGTGCCAGTTATGCCTGATGTTCCCAGTGCCCCCAGTGCCCCCAGTGCCACCAGTGCTCCCAGTGTGCCCAGTGGTCCCAGTGCCACCAGTGCTCCCAGTGTGCCCAGTTGTGCCCGGTGGTCCCAGTGCCACCAGTTCTCCCAATTTTCCCAGTGCTCCCAGTGCCACGAGTGCTTTCAGTGTGCCACTTGTACTCAGTGGTCCCAGTGCCACCAGTTCTCCCAGTTCTCCCAGTTCTCCCAGTGCTGGATCAGGGACTGGGGCTCCAGGACCCCCCTCCACCCCGGACACTCCGGACATCCCTGTCCAGCCCCGGCCACGTGGCCGGAACGTTCCGGACACTCGGACAAAGGGACATTGTCCGGCCGTACCAGGGACCCCGCGAGGGGATGGGGGGGTTGGGGGGGGGGGGGGGGGGGTGGGGGGGGGGGTTTGGGGGGGGGGGGGGGGGCCCGGGGGCCCGGGGGCGGGGGTTTGGGGGGTCGGGTGACCCCAGGACTGGGTTTTAGGGGGACAAAGTGGCCCCAGGATTGGGGTTTGGGGGGGACGGGTCTCCCCGGGTTGGGTTTGGGGGGGCACACGTGGCCCTGGGGTTGGGGTTTGGGGG
>NW_020919468.1:0-1668 GCF_003984885.1 Neopelma chrysocephalum | reverse complement strand
CACCTTTTCCTCACTTTTCCTTTTTTTAGGGTTCTTTTTTTGGTTGGCTGGTTCTGATTTTTTTTTTCCGAGGGACTTTGTCAGAAACCGATCCAACATCCGGGTTCCTGGGAGGCCCCCGGGCCCCGCGGCCCCCGAGAGAGCTACACGGCCCTGCGCTCTGACCCTGGGGAATCCCCGAACCCCCCCGTTAAACCCTCCCGAGCCCTCCAGCCTTTCCCCCCACAGCCGCGCTCCCCGCAGCCCCCGAGGGGATCCCCAGAGCCCCGCTCTCGCCGCCCCCCCGCCAGGTCTCACAGACAAAGGGAGGCCCCGCCGCCATCACGGATTCTCAGCAGCCAACAGGGCGCTCTGCGCGCGCCCCAGCTTTACTGACCCGCCCCGCAGCCAATCAGCGCGCGGCTACTTTAACTCCTACAATGCACCGCGCAGGGCGGAGGGCGGGCGGGGGCCGTGTCCGCGCGCTGATTGGCTGCGGGGCGGGTCAGTCCAGGCGGTGCGCGCGCAGAGCGGGCGCCATGTTGGCTGCCGGGAATCCGTGCTGGCGGCGGGGTCTGCATTGAGCTGTGTGAGCTGGCGGGGGGGCGGCGAGAGCGGGGTCTGGGGATCCCCTCGGGGGCTGCGGGGAGCGCGGCTGTGGGTGGAAAGGCTGGAGGGCTCGGGAGGGTTTAACGCGGGGGGTTCGGGGGTTCCCGAGGGTCAGAGCGCAGGGCCGTGTAACCCTCTCGGGGGCTGCGGGGCCCGGGAGGCCTCCCAAGAACCCGGATGTTCGATTCGGGTCCTCAGAAAGTCCTTCGGAAAAAAAAAAATTCAAAACCACCCAACCAAAAAAAGAACCCTAACAAAAGAAAAAGTGAGAACAAGATGAATGAAAAACTGCAAGGCTCAGGATGATTTTATTGCTTTGCTTCAGTTTTTCCTTGGTCTCCTCCTGTTCAGATTCTCTGCTGTCAACCTTTACAGAAAGCTCTTCTGCTGTTGTGTGATTTTGTGGTCCCTTAGGGGCTTTTAGGGATCCCTGAGGAGGTTTTGGGGGTCTCTGAGGGGGTTTGGTGTCCTGAGGGGACTTAGGGAGGAGGTTGAAGGTCCCTGAATGGGTTTTGGAATCCCTGAGGGAGTTTTGGAGTCTCCGAGGGAATTGGGAGGTCCTGGTAGGCTTGCGGGGGGGGTGTCTTTGAAGGAGTTTTGTGGGTTTCTAGGGGGATTTCAGAAGTCCCAGAGGGTTTTGAGGGTCCCTGAGGGGTTTTTTGGGGTCCCTGAAAGGGCCTGGGGGGTCCGAGATGGGTTTTGCAGGTCACTGAGAGGGTTTAGGGGATCCTGGTGGGGGATGAGGTCTCTGAGGGGATTTGTGGGGTCCTTGAGGAGGTTTCGATGGGTCCAGAGGAGGATTTCTGAGGGGATTTCCGGGGTTTTGAGGGGATTTTATGGGGTCTCTGTGTTGACAGACCGACCTCAGGGAAAGGGGATCCCAATTCCCCCCCTGAACCTGAGAGACCCCCAAAACTCAGCAGACAGAGGCCCCACAGGGAGGGGTGCCTGGGGGTCCCCTAAAGCCCAGCAGTGGGTTCAGGGGCTTCCCCAGCCCCCAGGGGAGGGGTCCTGTGGGTGCCTCCAAAAATCCGGGAGGGGAGATGTACCACATCCGGGTAGGGGGCTCCCAGTGCCCCC
>NW_020919467.1:0-467 GCF_003984885.1 Neopelma chrysocephalum | reverse complement strand
GTTCCCACTCCCAGAATGGAATCTGGAGGCAGCAGGATGTGCACAGTGCTCCCATTTCCTACAGTGCAAAGGGGCTGCAGGGAATGATTCCCCTGCTCTTGCAAATCTGCCAAAACCTGCAGGGCACAGAAGGGGGAGCTTCAGGAATTTGCTGGCCTTGGGAGTGGAGCTAACAGGGTATTGAGAGGAACATATCCCTCAAATACAATCTCTCTGCATACACAATATCTGTCTGGACAGGCAGATAAAGCAATAATCAGATATATTCTGTATCATATCTATGGCACATATTCTATAGAATCCATCCTTAGCTGTTGTATGATAGATCTATAAGATGTTACAAATAATAAGCAATAGTAAGGCAAGTGTCCTCCTTAGGGACACACACTTCAGAAGGCAACTTGCACTTGACCCCCCCCCCTTCAGCTTTGAGCCACCCGGTGCCACAGAGGGGGACAGAGCTCCTG
>NW_020919466.1:0-1028 GCF_003984885.1 Neopelma chrysocephalum | reverse complement strand
ACGGGGGGACAGACAGGGGGACAGACAGGGGGACAGACAGGGGGGACAGGGGGGATAGGGGGGAACAGGGTTACACCATCAGCATGTGCGGTGGGTCACAGGACAGACGGGGGGGACAGACGGGGGACAGGGGGACAGGGGACAGGGTTACACCGTCAGCACGTGCGGTGGGTGACGGGGGACAGACGGGGGGACAGGGGACAGAGAGGGATGAGGGGGGCAGAGAGGGACAGGAGGGGACAGGAAGGACGGGGATGACGGGTCGGGACACACGATCAGTGCCTGCAGTGAGTGAGGGGATGGGAGGGGGGGACAGGGGACCCCCCAATCCCCCCCCACCCCCACGGCAGGGGCTGGGGGGCTCTGGGGGGCTGGGGGACGTGGGGCCGGACTCTGTAGGTCTCTGTGGGGCTGGGGGCTCTAGGGCCGGGCTCTGGGGGTCTGGGGGCTCTGGGGCAGCACCCGAACCCCCCCTAATCCCCCTGCTCCAGGCATCGCAGCGCTGGGGTCCCTCCCCGTCCCCCCCCCGGCAGGGGCTGGGGGCTGGCGGGGTTGGGGGCTCTAGGACTGGACTCTCTGGGTCTGGGGGCTGTAGGGCAGCCCCCTAACCGCCTCTAATCCCCACCCCCACCCCAGGCATCGCAGCGCTGGGGTCCCTCCCCGGCCCCCCCCGGCAGGGGTTGGGGGCTCTAGGGCCGGGCTCTGTAGGTCTCTGTGGGTCTGGGGGCTGTAGGGCTGGACTCTCTGGGTCTGGGGGCTCTGGGGCAGCCCCCTGACTCCCCTAACCCCCCCTCCTCAGGCATCGCAGCACTGGGGTCCCTCCCCGTTTCCCCCTGACAGGCACTGGGGGCTCTAGGGCCGGGCTCTGGGGGTCTGGGGGCTCTAAGGCTGGACTCTCTGGGTCTGGGGGCTCTAGGGCTGAGCTCTCTGGGTCTGGGGGCTCTGGAGCAGCCCCCTAACCCCCTCTAATCCCCCTCCCCTCAGGCATCACAGCGCTGTGGTCGCTGGTGATCATCTCCTGGGAGCGC
>NW_020919465.1:0-644 GCF_003984885.1 Neopelma chrysocephalum | reverse complement strand
GGGGCATTTAGGGAGTCCCAGATTGTTTTGAGGGTCAGCAAGAGGGTCTTGGGTACACCAGGGGGGTCGCAGATCTCACCTGCTCGTGGTGCTGCCCCTCCTCTTTCCCCTCAGACATCATTAACCCCCCCCAAATGTCCCCTAGCCCCCATTTTCCCTTTAATCTCCTTCCCCCACAGATCCCTCTGACCCCCCAAAACCCCTTTTAACTCCCCTAAATGCACCCAAAGCATTCCAAAAGTCCCCAAATCCCCATCCAACCCCCCCAAATCTCCCCCAGACCCCGCCCCTCATCCCTTCCAACTCCCCCCAAAGAGGGATCACCCGGCACCCTGGGACAGGAACACAGTGGGCTGTACTGGGGGCACTGGGCTGTACTGGGAGGGCACTGGGGGGGGCTCAGGTGTCCCACGACAACGTGTCCCAGCTCCAGGAGAGATCTGGGGAGCAGTGAGGAGGTACTGGTCTGTGCTGGTCTGTACCCCCAATCCCCAAAACCCCTCCCCAGCTCCCCCAGGACCCTCCTGCACCCTAGGCCCCCCCAGGCCCCTGACTTGTTCCTGCTGCCCCTTGAGCATCTGCAGCTCCTGCAGAACTAGGCATTTCATCAGCAAATGTGCAGCTGACCCCAAGCTGGGGGTGTG
>NW_020919464.1:0-305 GCF_003984885.1 Neopelma chrysocephalum | reverse complement strand
TCGTGTCCTGCCATCACCACCCTGGCAATCCAGGCATCCAGTCCCCCGCCCCAGTACCCCCAGTCTGTCCTCACTAAACCACCCACTTTCTCTTCTCTGCGCCGTGCGCCGTGTCCTCTGCCCACGTAAGTGTCACTAACCTAGGGCTGGTGTCACACTGGGGTGGGGGGTCACACCCCATGGGCTGTGCCGGCTGAGCCAGGAGGGCTGAGGGGATGAGACTGGAGGCCACGGGGATGGGCTATGGGGTCCTGGGGTGGGGGACTGGATGCCTGGATTGCCAGGGTGGTGATGGCAGGACACGA
>NW_020919463.1:0-973 GCF_003984885.1 Neopelma chrysocephalum | reverse complement strand
CAAAACCAATATCCTTTGAAACTAGAAAGCTGAAAAGGCTTAGCACCAATAATTGAAAGGTTTCTTAAATTTGGTTTACTGGTGGAATGTGAATCCAGATTTAATACCTCCAACCTACTGGTAAAAAAGGCTGATGGCAAAAGCTATCGGCTGGTCCAAGATCTTAGGGCCATCAATAAAATAACTGAGGACATCTACCCTATACACTGTTAACCACATTGACAGAGGATTTAGGATGGTTCACTGTACTTGATCTTAAAGATGCCTTTTTCTGCATTCCTGTACACGAAGACAGCCAAGAGATTTTTGCCTTTTGAGTGGGAAAATCCTGAGACAGGGAGGAAAACGCAACTAACCCGGAGAGTCCTTCCACGAGGCTTTAAGAACAGTCCAACAGTTTTTGGGAACCAGCTGGCAAAAGAACTGGAGGACTGGAGAAGACAGCGGCAAGAAGGAGTTGTCCTGCAGTTTGTAACATGGACAGAGGAGACCAGAGATGTGTTTAAACAACTGAAACAGTCCTTGATGTCAGCTCCAGCACTAGGATTTACCAGATTTAACTAAACCTTTCAAACTGTTCACACGCGAGCAGTTGATGCCAATTTGTGCCCCAAAGAAGGCGCGGAGAAACTGCTCAGAGACGAATTTTCAGTCTATAAGCAGGAGGTATTTATTTATTTACGGCCGGAGAGCAGCCCAGGTCGCCCTGGACAAACTGCTCCACTTGAGTAACTTACAACTGAGCCTTTTATACACTTTTTCCCAAGCAATTGCATCACATATTATGAATATTCATTATATTGCAAAATCTACTTTTAATATTCATAACAGGCAGAGTTGAGGCAGAGTTAGAGGTGTGGTCTCCAATTTGGGGAGAATTTCAGGGGTTGTTCCTGTTTTTCATCTTCATGAACTCAGTGTCCTTTCATCATCATCTTCATAAACTTTTGATCCTTCCCTAATTTGGATAGTT
>NW_020919462.1:0-2609 GCF_003984885.1 Neopelma chrysocephalum | reverse complement strand
GAGCAAATAAAATATATAAGAAAACAGTTAATGGTAACAATCTCTTGACTGTCCATATAAGGCACCATTCTGGTCCCTTCTGTGTCATTTCATATTTAGGGAAGCCTTAAGCAAGGCCTATAAATGTTGTACTTGTAGGTGTGTCTGTGCCATGTTCTCTTGCAATCAAGGTTACCTGTATGAGTTTCTTTTCAAGCATGGTTCTCTGAAACATGGATCTTTATTAGCATGACTCATTATTATATAAACAATATCAGGGACCAGCAGGGTATGGAGAGCAGCCATCAATGATTTCTTCAAAATGCCTCCAGATGTAGGTCTTGAAGTTTTCACCAGGTTACAGTGTGTGCAGCAAGTGGTAATGCAGAGTCTGCACAAAGACAAGAAAGTAGGAGGGAAAATGTCTGTCTGAGGGCCTTGGAGAGTTCATGCCTTTAGTTAAACTGGTCATATACTGCCCTTCTCCTCCAAGCTCTCTGTTTTGCCTTGACACATTCTGCTCATCTTTTCAGAGAGTTTTTTGCGTTTTGCTTCTCCACTTGGTTGTTTGTTTGGATTTCCATTGGGCTTTTTGGGGGTGAGTGGGTGCTGCGTGGTGTAGATAATAATTTTATCTTTCAGACAGCAGGTGAATTGAAATCTGAGAATAGAGCAGTGTGCTTCACCTCCCAACTGGAACTCTCCCCACCATTTTCCCTTTAGTAAGCTCCCAGACACATCCCCAAAGGAGGAAGGCGGCAGATGCTCTCCCCCACCAACAGCAAAAGCAGACAGAACTTCACCTGTCAGACGCACAGCTGGGAACGTTGGTGAAACAAACTGAAGGTTTACAGTGGAAAAACAAACACCTTCCGTGATGTCAAAAGCAAAGCCCAATTTATTTCATCTGCCGGCGGGTTTTCTTTCAGCTGTTAGTTTCTCTATGGGAGAACACGGAAAGCGTAAATACTCTTCTGTCAGAAATGAAAGATTTCTGGTCAGTTTAGGATCTGGTCCAGCTCCTCTTCTCATCAGGATCAAAGTGAACTAGGATACCATAGGAGACTCAGGAAAAAATAGTGGGCAGCTTAGCAGGTGGATGATGGTTTTGCAGCTTGCTCTTTGATGTTACGGGGGAGTTCCTGGACTCTATTCCCAAAAACAGCCCCCAGGAGAACTCCACACGCACATCCCACAGGAGTCCACAGCCTTGTGTTCTCCTTGTTGCAGTTTTGGGGCTTGCCACAGGGAAGAACCTGTGGCCTTGCCAATGTCTGATGTTTAATTCAAGGTGTCGTGGCACATTGAGCTACAACCGCTCCAGCTCTGTAAGTGAACACCTTTAGGCCATTTACTGTGGCAGTAAATTGTTTACGCTTATCTCGCATTCACCATGTGTTTGGTGTAAAATTGCACGTGTGCTTTATGGAATAGAGGCACATTAGAATGTTCTCTTAGAACACATTAATATCCAAATGTTCTCCTTTTCCCATTAGAAAATACATAGCTATATTCTCCTATGGGCAACATCAGAGCTACAAGGATGACTTCAATGCAGAGTATGGGAAATACCAGAAGTTGCTGGCTCAGGTGGACAATATGGCCAAGAAATTCAGAACATTTGATGAACAACGGAAGTTTGTGAGTCAGGGATCTTCAGCATATCAGATAAAGAAGGATATAACTGTGAAGACCCTGGCGAGCTGAGGGGCTGCTGATACCCAGATGGGGGAGAAGACTGGAAGTGCCTGGAAACTAGCAGCCGTAAACCCAAAACTGCATGCAGGGCATGCACTCATGGAATAGGGCCCTGTTTCTGAGAGGCCTGATCCACAGTGGAGCACTCCAGAGTGGCATCCAAGGGGCTCTCATGAACCAGGGAAAGCCCAGAAGAGCAGAGAGACGCGGGCCCCAGGCACAGCCCGAGCGAGTCGCTGCCGGCGCACGGGGACACCAGGGACATTGACACCCTAATCTCATGGGAGCTTGCTGTGCTTTATTGGCAGAGCCAGGCCCGTATCAGGGCCACGCTCCAGGCGCTCTGGCTCTGTAAGGCCGAGGCCCTGAGCTCGGTTCAGCGGCGTCTGCGCCTCCTGCCGCCCCGGCGGCGCCGGCGAGTCCGGCGTCTCCTCCGCACGCCTCGGCGACGGGAGCGGCGGCGGCTGCGGCTGCGGCTGCGGCTGCGACCCCTGCGCGACCTCCGCCGGTAGCGGGCCATGGTGGTTGTGGCTGAGGGCTGGGGCAGCTGCCCAGCTTTTATAGGGCTGCCGGGCAGGAGCCCTTTGTGACACCAGCGCTTTCCAGAGCCAGCATCACCAGCGAGATCACAATGCCCGCACGGCCATGCCTGGCCCCTGCAGAATCCATGGCTATGGACAGCCTCAGCCTACAGGATGTGGGCGGCTGCCTGGGGGCTGCCATGGCCTTTTGGGCTAAATGGCTCAGAGGAACTCACAGTTAGTGGCACCTTGAGAGCTCTGTCACCACCTCTGTAACATGCCAAAACGGTCCAGCCCAGTTTGCTCAGGAACATCCCGTGCAGCTCGCAGAACCGAGGCGAAACCAACACCTTGTGTGGGAGACCACGATGAAGGGTCGAGCAAAGTCCAAATGCTCAGCAACCCCCCTGG
>NW_020919461.1:0-624 GCF_003984885.1 Neopelma chrysocephalum | reverse complement strand
TTCCCAATGGGAACCCATGGGAATACACGTGGCTGTTCCCTCTTTTTGTGTGTGTGTGTGTGTGTTTTTTTTTTTTAATAAATCGTATTTTTCCTTTGGGTTGCTGGCACTGGAAAGAGCGAGTCACGGCCGCCCCGGGGACGCGAGTTTTATGTAATTATTATTAATGTCACTAATGAGCCCCGCGGGACCGGCTCCCCCCCTCGCGCACCGCCGCCAGGGGGCGCTGCCCGCAGCGCGTGTGGGGGGGCGGCCATGACGCAGCAGCGGCGGCGGGACCCCGTCGCCGCTCCTCGTCCCGGTTCTCGCCGGCCGGAAGCCGCCTCCCTTTTCCTCTCCTTTTCCCCCTCCTTTTTCCCCTCCCTTTTCTTTTTTTCCTCCCTCCCTCCCACTCCTCCGCAATTCCAGTGGGGGAAAAACGCGTCCCGGATGGCGCCGCCGTCACGTGACGGGCGGAGGGAGAGGCGGGGGGGGGGGACACACGCGGAGCGGGGCACGTGACGCCGCGCGCCGCGAGGCCCCGCCCCCTCCGCGCGCGCACGGCGGCGGCCGCCGAGGGGGCGGGGGCGTGGCCCGCGCGTGACGCCCCTCCGGGGGTTGACGGGCGGGCGGGCGCGCCAATGG
>NW_020919460.1:0-1962 GCF_003984885.1 Neopelma chrysocephalum | reverse complement strand
TTGGGGGTGATTTTTGGGGGGTTTTGGAAGGTCCTGGAGTGGTTTGGGTATTTTTGGGGTGATTTGGGGTGTTCTCGAGTGATTTGGGGGTTTTTTTGGGTGACTTGGGGTTTTTTGGGGTTTTTTTTGGGGATTTTGGGATGATTTTTGGGGTTTTCAGGGGCTGAGTTTTGGGTATTATTGGGGTGATTTTGGGTATTTTTGGAGTGATTTTTGGGGTGATTTTGGGTGGGTTTGGGGTGGTTTTGGGGTGAATTCGGGGTATTTTGGGGTCCCACGTTCTCGTTTCTCCCATCTTTGTCCCCCAGGGCGGGGGAGGGGCCGGGGGGTGTTTTTGGGGTGTTTTTGGGTTTTTTGGGTGGTTTTGGGTTATTTGGGGTGATTTGGGGTTTTTTTGGGTGTTTTGGGGTGATTTTTGGGGTGATTTTTGGGGTTTTCAGGGGTGAGTCCTGGGGTGGTTTGGGGGTATTTTGGGGGTGATTTTGGGGTGTTTTTGGGGTGATTTTGGGTGTTTTGGGGTGAATTTGGGGGTTTGGGGGGGTTTTGGGGGGCTGCCGGAGTGTTTTGGGTATTTTTAGGGTGGGTTTCGGGTGATTTGGGGTGAATTTGGGTATTTTCGGGGTCCCACGTTCTCGTTTCTCCCGTCCTTGTCCCCCAGGGTGGGGGAGGGGCCGGGGGGGTGTTTTTGGGGTGATTTTGGGTGTTTTTGGGTGTTTTGGGGGTGTTTTTGGGGTATATTTGGGGTGAATTCAGGTGTTTTGGGGGCGTTTTGGGGGGATTTTGGGGTGATTTTGGGGTGATTTTTGGGGTTTTCAGGGGTGAGTCCTGGGGTGGTTTGGGGGTATTTTTGGGGTGATTTTGGGTGTTTTTGGGGGTCACACGTACTCGTTCCTTCCGTACTTGTCCCCCAGGGTGGGGGGAGGGGCCGCGGCTCGGCGGGGCCGGGAGGGGCTGCGGGGGGAGGGGCGGATCAGGGAGGGGGGGAGGGGGGAGGGGCGGCAGCGCCGCGGCCCCTCCCCCACCCCAAACCGGAGAGGGGGAGGGGCTTCAGGGAAGAGGGGAGGGGCTTAAAGGTGGGGGAGGGGCTTCAGGGAGTGGGGGAGGGGTTTTAAGGAGGGGGAGGGTCCCAGGTGGGGGAGGGGCTTCAGGAAGTGGGGGAGGGGTGTGAGGGTGGGGGAGGGGTGTGAAGGTGGGGGAGGGGGTTTAATGGGAGGGGGAGGGGCCCCGGGTGGGGGAGGGGCTTCAGGGAGAGGGGGAGGGGTTTCAATGGGAGAGGGGGAGGGGCTTCAGGGTGTGGGGAAGGGGTTTTAAGGAGGGGGAGGGTCCCAGATGGGGGGAGGGGCTTCAGGGAAGGGGGGGAGGGGTGTGAGGGTGGGGGAGGGGGTTTAATGGGAGGGGGAGGGGCCCTGGATGGGGATGGGGCTTCAAGGGTGGGGGAGGGGCTTTAAGGAGGGGGGAGTGTCCCAGGTGGGGGAGGGGCTTCAGGGAAGGGGGGGAGGGGTCCCAGGGGTGGGGGAGGGGCTCGGTTCTCACCTGGGTCGGGCCATGCAGAGCAGGGCCCCTCCCCCCGCCGCCACCAGCGCCCCTCCCCCACCCGCCATCAGCACCCCCGGGCCCGGCTCGAACCTGGGGGGGGGAGGGGGGAGGGGTCACTCTGAGACACCCCCCCAAAAAACACCCCCTGGCATCGCCCCTCCCCCCAAACCCCAAATACCCCCTGGGACCCCCAAAATCCCCCAAAAACACCCCCAAAAACACCCCCCGGCATCGCCCCGCCCCCAAAACCCCAAATCCCCCCCGGGACCCCCAAAATAGCCCCATAGCCCCTCCCCCTCCCCCATAGCCCCTCCTCTTAACCCCTCCCCCAGCCCCTCCCCCTCCTTTTAGCCCCTCCCCTCCCCCACAGCCCCTCCCTCACATCCCCTCCCCCTCCCCTTAGCCCCTCCCCCCTCTCCTTAACCC
>NW_020919459.1:0-2151 GCF_003984885.1 Neopelma chrysocephalum | reverse complement strand
AGACACTCTCCCAGCTCCAGAGATCCAATCCCAGCCTGATTTCAGCCCCAGCCTCTCAGTCCACATTCCCAATTTACAATCTCAATTCCAAACACACAGGGATTTCAGCGGCGGTGCCACAGGCCCTATCTGAGCCCCACACTGATTCCTGCCCAAGTGTTACAGTCCCAGGCCCAGAACCCATCCCTACCCCAGCCCCTCAGTGATTTCAGCTCGAGACCCACAAGCTTTATTTCACTGCCAGCTCTGCTCTCTCAGCAGCAGCTCTGCATCTTGCCATCGCCGCCACGGGAAGCTGCTCCAGCTTCTCACTGCAGGATCTTCATCTTGGCTCCAGCTCTGCGAAGTTTCAGCTCCGGGATGTTCCAGCACCACCCTCCCACTCCCAAACCCACTCCACCCTCACACTCCCAATCCCAGTCCACCCTCACACTCCCAATCCCAGTCCCCCAGCTACATCTCCAGCCCCACAAACCCCTTCCCAATTCCAAAATCACAAGCCCACCTCTAGACTCATTTCAGCTCTACACACCCAGTCCACGTTCCCGCCCATCAATCCCTAGTCCACAGCCACACAGGAATTTCAGCCACGGTGCCACAGTCCCTATCTGAGCTCCAGAGACACTCTCAGCTCCAGAGATCCAATCCCAGCCTGATTTCAGCCCCACCCTCTCAGTCCACATTCCCAATTTACAATACCAATTCCAAACACACAGGGATTTCAGCCACGGTGCCACAGGCCCTATCTCCGCCCCACACTGATTCCTGCCCAAGTGTTACATTCCCGAGCCCAAACCCTGTCCCTACCCCAGCCCCTCAGTGATTTCAGCTCGAGACCCACAAGCTTTATTTCACTGCCAGCTCTGCTCTCTCAGCAGCAGCTCTGCATCTTGACATCGCCGCCACGGGAAGCTGCTCCAGCTTCTCACTGCAGGATCTTCATCTTGGCTCCAGCTCCGAGATGTTCCAGCTCCACCCTCCCACTCCCAATCCCAGTCCACCCTCACACTCCCAATCCCACTCCACCCTTACACTCCCAATCCCAGTCCACCCTCACACTCCCAATCCCAGTCCCCCAGATACTCCTCCAGCCCCACAAGCCCTATCCCATTTCCAAAATCACAAGCCCACCTCTAGACTCATTTCAGCTCGACCCACCCAGTCCACGTTCCCGCCCATCACTCCCTATTCCACAGCCACACAGGGATTTCTGCCACGGTGCCACAGGCCCTATCCGAGCTCCAGACACTCTCCCAGCTCCAGAGATGCAACCCCAGCCCTGTACTGATTTCAGCCCCAGCCTCTCAGTCCACATTCCCAATTTACAATACCAATTCCAAACACACAGGGATTTCAGCCACGGTGCCACAGGCCCTATCTCCGCCCCACACTGATTCCTGCCCAAGTGTTACAGTCCCGAGCCCAAACCCTGTCCCTACCCCAGCCCCTCAGTGATTTCAGCTCGAGACCCACAAGCTTTATTTCACTGCCAGCTCTGCTCTCTCAGCAGCAGCTCTGCATCTTGACATCGCCGCCACGGGAAGCTGCTCCAGCTTCTCACTGCAGGATCTTCATCTTGGCTCCAGCTCCGAGACGTTCCAGCTCCACCCTCCCACTCCCAATCCCAGTCCCCCTGGTATTCCTCCTGCCCCAGAACTCCTATCCCAACTCCAAAGTCACAATCCCTGTCCTAGACTGATTTCACACCTACCCGCCCAGTCCACGTTCCCATCTATCAATCCCTAGTCCAGCCACACAAGGATTTCAGCCACGGTGCCACAGGCCTATCTCCCAGTGATTGCTGTCATTCCTGCCCCAAATGTTACAGTCCCAAGCCCAAACCCTGTCCCTACCCCAGCCCCTCAGTGATTTCAGCTCGAGACCCACAAGCTTTATTTCACTGCCAGCTCTGCTCTCTCAGCAGCAGCTCTGCATCTTGCCATCGCCGCCACGGGAAGCTGCTCCAGGTCCTCACTGCAGGATCTTCATCTCGGCTCCAGCTCTGTGACGTTCCAGCTCCACCCTGACACTCCCAATCCCAGTGCCCCAGCTACTTCTCCAGCCCCACAAGCCCTATCCCAATTCCAAAATCACAAGCCCACCTCTAGACTCATTTCAGCCCTACACACCCAGTCCACGTTCCCGCCCATC
>NW_020919458.1:0-1493 GCF_003984885.1 Neopelma chrysocephalum | reverse complement strand
GCCTGGACTGACCCGCCCCGCAGCCAATCAGCGCGCGGACACGGCCCTCTGCCCGCCCTCCGCGTTGCGCGGTGCATTGTGGGAGTTAAAGTAGCCGCGCGCTGATTGGCTGCGGGGCGGGTCAGTAAAGGCGGCGCGCGCGCAGAGCGCCCTGTTGGCTGCCGAGAATCGGTGATGGTGGCGGGGCTTCCCATTGTCTGTGAGACCTGGCGGGGGGGCGGCGAGAGCGGCGCTCTGGGGATCCCCTCGGGGTCTGCGGGGAGCGCGGCTGTGGGTGGAAAGGCTGGAGGGACTCGGGAGGGTTTAGCGCGGGGGGTTCGGGGGTTCCCCAGGGTCAGAGCGCAGGGCCTTTGAACCCTCTCGGGGGCTGCAGGGCCCGGGGGCCTCCCAGGAACCCGGATGTTGGATCGGTTTCTGAGAAAGTCCCTCGGAAAAAAAAAAAATCAAAACCAGCCAACCAAAAAAAGAACCCTAAAAAAGGAAAAGTGAGGAAAAGGTGAAGGAAAAACTGCAAGGGCTAGGATTATTTGATTGCTTTGCTTCAGATTTTCCTTGGTCTTCTCCTTCTCAGATTCTTTGCTCCCTTCCTTTACAGAAAGCTCTTCTGCTGTTCTGTGGCTTTGGGGTCCCTTAGGGGCTTTTAGGGGTCCCTGAGGAGGTTTTGGGGGGTCTGTGAGGGGGTTTGGTGTCCTGAGGGGACTTAGGGAGGAGATTGAAGGTCCCTGAAGGGGTTTGGGAATCCCTGAGGGAGTTTTGGAGTCTCCGAAGGAATTGGGAGGTCCTGGGGGGTTCGGGGGGGGTGTCTTTGAAGGAGTTTTGTGGGTTTCTAGGGGGATTTCAGAAGTCCCAGACACTTTTGAAGGTCCCTGAGAAGGTTTTTGGGGTCCCTGAAAGGGTCTGGGGGGTCCCAGGTGGGTTTTGCAGGTCTCTGTGAGGGTTTAGGGGGTCCTGGGGTGGGGGGATGAGGTCTCTGAGGGGATTTGTGGGGTCCTTAAAGAGGTTTGGATGGGTGCAGAGGTGGATTTCTGAGGGGATTTCAGGGGGTTTGAGGGGATTTTATGGGGTTTCTGTGTCAGCGGACCGACCCCAGGGAAAGGGGATCCCAATTCCCCCCTGAACCCCAGAGACCCCCAAAACTCAGCACACAGAGACCCCACAGGGAGGGGGGCTCGGGGAACCCCTAAAGCCCAGCAGTGGGGTTCAGGAGGTTCCCCCAGCCCCTCAGGTGAGGGATCCTGTGGGTCCCCCCGAAAATCCGGGGGGGAGATGTACCACATCCGGGTAAGGGGATCTCAGTGCCCCCAGTGTATCCCAGTGACCCTCAGTATGGCCCAGTAACCCCCTCAGTGACCACCCAGTGTGTCCCAGTGACCTCCCACTGCCCCCCAGTATGGCCCAGTGATCCTGCAGTGAGCACCCAGTAACCCCCAGTCTGGCCCAGTAACCTGCCAATGTCGCCACGTGTGTCCTGGTAATCCCTCAGTAACTCCCCA
>NW_020919457.1:0-852 GCF_003984885.1 Neopelma chrysocephalum | reverse complement strand
GGGACCGTCCAGCCCGGCCCGTGACCCAACCCTACCCCGTCACCCAGCCCAGGGCACCCAGTGCCACCTCCGGGCTCTTCCTGACCCCCCTTTGAGCGCTAAAATCGAAGATTTCGGTGCCGCCTCCCCCCAAACCCGGAGCCCCCCCAGCTCTCGGGACCCCCCGCACCTCGTTCTCCTCCTAAAAACCCCTTTTTGCCCCCCTTTGTCCCGCACAATTAAACTGATTATCGCTCTGATTATCGCGCTGATTATCGCGCTAAAATCGAAGATTTTGGTGCCGCCTCCCCCGACCCGGAGCCCCCCCAGACCTCGGGACCCCCCGCGCCTCTTTCTCCTCCTAAAACCCCTTTTTACCCCCCTTTGTCCCGCACAATTAAACTGATTATCGCGCTGATTATCGCGCTAATTGTCGCTCCCCGCGGCGCTCAGGAGCGAATCCCCGACCCCGAAGCGCGCGGGGCCGACGGCGATGGTTAAGATCGATCGAGATTAATTAAAATTAATGAAGATTGATTAAAATTAAGCCACTCTGGGGCACTCACGGTAGACGAGGACGGCGGCGCTGGCGGTGGCCGCGGTGTCCCCGCAGCGTCCCGCGCAGGTGACGGGCCCGGGGCTCCACAGGGACACGTTGGGCAGGACGAAGCTTTGCCATTGCGGCCCCCCCGGCCCGGGGGTCGCGGCCAGGGGGGTCTCGAGGGTCAGCGAGGCGTTTTCGGGCCCCCCCGGGCAGGCGCTGCGGCTGCAGTTGACGGTCGCCGAGCCCCCGAAGGCCACCACGGCCACCCGCGGCCGGGCCACCACCGTGAACGTGCCGCGGGCCACCCCTGCGAGAGGGGAACCCCCCCC
>NW_020919456.1:0-4425 GCF_003984885.1 Neopelma chrysocephalum | reverse complement strand
CAGATCCAGGAACATTTTGGGATAACCAGGGAGGAAAACTCCCCAAATCCAGGAACTTTTCGGGATTACCAGGGAGGAAAACCCCCCAGATCCAGGAACTCCCCCCAGCTCCAGGAACTTTTGGGAGGAAAACCTCCCAGATCTAGGAACTTTTTGGGAGAAACCCCCCCCAGTTCCAGGAACTTTTTGGGATAACCAGGGAGCAAACCCCCCCCAGATCCAGGAACTTTTGGGAGGAAAACCCCCCAGATCCAAGAACTTTTCAAGGATAACCAGGGTGGAAAACCCCCAAATCCAGGAACTTTTTGGGAGGAAAACCCCCCAACTCCAGGAACTTTTTGGGATAACCAGGGAGGAAAAACCCCCCAGCTCCGGGAACATTTCAGGATAACTTTTCGGGATAAAACTTTTCGGGTCAGACCAGAGGCTTTGCCGTGACCTTTTTCTCTCTTCTTCGCTGCTCTCCTGCCACTTGATTCCCCCTTTTCCCTGCTCCCCCTTGGATGTGCCTGTCCCGTGTCCGTGTGTCCGTGTGTCCGTGTGTCCGTGTGTCCGTGTCCGTGTGTCCGTGCCGTGTCCGTGTCCTCTCACGACTCTCTTTCTGTGTTTCAGACAGTTACAAACAAAAGCATTCCTTGAAACCTCCCGACCGAGGTAGTTTCCTCTTTTCTTTGCTCTTTTCTTCTTTTATCTCCCCTTTTTTTCCTGCTTTTTTTTCTTCCCCCTCCCCCCCTTTTCTCCTCCGTCCCTTATTTTTTTGTGGGATTTTTCCATCCCCTGGGAAGGGAGGGAGGGAGGGTTTGGATCCGTGGGGGGGGGGAAAAAGGAGGGAGGGAGGGAGGGAAGAAGGAGCCAAAGGAGCGACGACGTCAGCGCCGGTTCCCCCCCGCCGGCCCCCGGCCCCTTTTCCAGCCCTTTTCCAGCAGGGAATGGGCCGGGAAAACAAAGATTAAACCACCCCCCCCGTGGTGCCAGAGGGGTTGGGAAAAACACCCGGATCCCGGGATGTGCCTCCGGATCCCGGGATGTGCCTCTGGACCCCAGGAGCTGCCGGAGCTCCCTCGGTGTCGTCCCGCTAAAATTCCACTGAAATTCCACTGAAATTCCACAGCTTTGCCTAAAAAAAATGGGATGGACAGGCAGGGATGAACCGGGATCTTCCCAGTTTTTGTGGGATCGGGAAGCTGGAGTTGGGTTTGGAGCCGATCCGGCCTCGGTTTTGGGGGGGAAAAGGTCACTTTGGAGCCCCCGCGGGTGGAATTCCAACCCCTGGTGGGCCTGGAATTGCTGCTCCTGGGGCTGTTTTTTCCCTCCAGGGCCCCACTTGGCTCCGGGAATGTGGAATTCCACCCTGGAATTGCTGCTCCTGGGGCTGTTTTTTACCCTCCAGGGCCCCACTTGGCTCCGGGAATGTGGAATTCCAACCCCTGGTGGGCCTGGAATTGCTGCTCCAGGGGCTGTTTTTTCCCTCCATATCCCTCGGCTCCCAGGGAAACGAGGATCCCACAGATCCCTGGATCCCAAGGGAATTCCTGGGGCCTTTCATCCCAAAAATCCAGTATCAACCTCCCTTGGAATGTCCAAAGCTCCCAAAAACAGGGTGGGAAATGGGAAAATCCAGGAGTTTTTTGGGTGGGGGGTTTGGAGGAGCCCCGTGGATCCAAGGGGGGGAAGAAGAGCCGGGATAAATCCCTGGAATCTGCCTCGGCCCCTCCTTGGAATCCCAGAAACCCCCAAGTTGGATTTTTGACCTGGAGATGGTTTTGGTTTGTTTGTTTTTGGGGTCAGAATTCCTTCCCCCTCCAGTGGGATCTTCCCAGTGGGATTTTCCCCTTGGATCGAGGCCGGGGTGGGATGGGGGGGTTTGCTGAATATCCGGACACAGCAGGATGAGATTCCTTTGGGAATTCCAAGGCGCTTCCAACCCTTCCCAGGTGACTTTGTGAGGGGCCGGGAATTCCAGGTGACTTTGTGATCCCCCATTCCCGGGGCTGGGAATGTTGGGGGTGCAGCTGGACGGGCTGTGGGATGTGGGATTTGGCTTCCCGGGGGAAGGAAGCTGAGATTATTCCCGTTTTTTTTCCGTAGTCTGCGGGAAGCGCTACAAGAACCGGCCGGGGCTGAGTTACCACTACGCCCATTCCCACCTGGCCGAGGAGGAGGGGGACGACAAGGACGATTCCCAACCCCCCACGCCCGTCTCCCAACGCTCCGAGGAGCAGAAATGTGAGAGGATTCCCAAAAATCCCCCCCCGAATTCCCGCCGGGAGGAGGCAGGAAAAGCTGTGGAGCCGCCTTTTCCGGGGGGCGAATGAGCAGAGATCCTGGCCCTGGGGGGTCTGGTGGTGCTGCTCCCAACTTCCACAGCTCCCAGAAATTCCAGAAATTCCACAGCTTTCAGAAATTCCACACCTTCCATAACTTCCAAAAATTCCATGACTTCCAAAAATTCCACACCTTCCAAAAATTCCACACTTTCCAAGAATTTCACACCTTCCACAGCTTCCAAAAATTCCACACCTCCCACGACTCCCAAAAATTCCACAACTTCCAAAAATTCTTCACCTTTTAAAAATTCCAGACCTTTTAAAAATTCCACAACTTCCTAAACTTCCACACTTTCAAAAATTCCACGCCTTCCAAAAATCCCACAACTTCCAAAAATTCCACAACTTCCAAGAATTTCACACCTTCCGCAACTTCCAAAAATTCCACACCTTCCAGAACTTCCCAAACTCCCACAACCTCCCAAACTCCCACAACTTCCAAGAATTCCACACCTTCCCCAACTTCCAAAAATTCTACACCTTTTAAAAATTCCACACCTTCCAAAAATCCCACACCTCCCAAAAATCCCACAACTTCCGAGAATTCCACCCTTCCCAAACTTCCCCAACTTTCCCACCTTCCCGAACTCCCACAATTCCCACAGGACCTCCCCCCGCGACTCCCAAAAATCCCACAACTCCCGGGCTGGGAAGCTGTGGCAGGAACCTCTCGGGATTGGCTCCCGGGGAGGGTTTTTTTCCCGCTGATCCGAGTGTCCCATTCCCGCTTTTCCAGCCAAGAAAGGCCCGGACGGGTTGGCCCTTCCCAACAACTACTGCGACTTCTGCCTGGGGGACTCCAAGATCAACAAGAAGACGGGGCAGCCCGAGGAGCTCGTGTCCTGCTCCGACTGCGGGAGGTCAGGTGGGGCCCTTTCCATGAATCCTGCCAAATTCCAGGGGGATCCCTTCACCTTTCCAGGGTTTTATCCCTGATAGTTGCCCGGGTGGGAATTGCCGGCGGTGCGGACGTGCCGCTGGCAGGGCGGGGGGTTTCCATGGCAATTCTGGGACAATTCCAGGATGTTTCCATGTTGTTTCCATGATGATTTGTTCCCATGATGTTTCCATGATGATTCCATGACAATTCCATGACAATTCCCAGTCCAGGTCACCCGTGGTGCCTGCAGGTCATGCTGGTGGTGCGGACGTGCCGCTGGCAGGGCAGGGGGTGTCCATGGCAATTCCAGGACAATTCCATGATGTTTCCATGATGATTTGTTCCCACGATGATTCCATGATGTTTCCATGATATTTCCATGACAATTCCATGACAATTCCCCGTCCAGGTCACCCGTGACACCGGCAGTGACGGCAGCGGTGCGGACGTGCCGCTGGCAGGGCAGGGGGTTTCCATGGCAGTTCCATGACAATTCCATGACAATTCCCTGCTAATTCCATGACAATTCCCTGATAATTCCATGACAATTCCCTGATAATTCCCTGGTATTTCCCTGTCATTCCCAGGTCACCCGTGGTGCCTGCAGTTCACGCCGGCGGTGACGGTGGCGGTGCGGACGTGCCGCTGGCAGGGCAGGGGGTTTCCATGACAATTCCATGACAATTCCCTGCTAATTCCATGACAATTCCATGATGTTTCCATGACAATTCCCTGCTGATTCCCTGTCATTCCCAGGTCACCTGTCGTGCCTGCAGTTCACGCCGGCGGTGACGGTGGCGGTGCGGACGTGCTGCTGGCAGGGTGTTGGGTTTCCATGGCAATTCCATGACAATTCCATGATAATTCCATGACAGTTCCATGACAATTCCCTGCTAATTCCATGGTGTTTCATTGGCAGGGCACCCGTCGTGCCTGCAGTTCACGCCGGTGATGATGGCAGCGGTGAAGACGTACCGCTGGCAGTGCATCGAGTGCAAGTGCTGCAACATCTGCGGCACCTCCGAGAACGACGTGAGGACCAAACCCACCGGGAACGCCCCAAAATCCACTGGGAATGCCCCAAAACCCACTGGGAATGCCCCAGAATCCACTGGGAATGCTCCAGAATCCACTGGGAACGCCCCAAAACCCACTGGGAATGGCCATAATTCACTGGGAACACCCAAAAATCCACTGGGAAAACTCAAAGCTCCACTG
>NW_020919455.1:0-1001 GCF_003984885.1 Neopelma chrysocephalum | reverse complement strand
GTGGCAGGGAGGGGGGATGTTTTTGGTGTCAGAGGGTCCAGGGGGGGCTCCTGGGGTGAGATGGAGAGTTGGGGACATCAGGGTTGGGGTTTGGGACAGTGGGGTGGGGTATGGGGACAGTGGGAATTATGGCCATGGAGAGGCCCTGGGGACATTGGAGACAGCAGGGGGTCTCAGGGTGTTAAGGGGGGAATTAGGGACACCAAGAAGGTCTTGGGAACCCCAGGGGGGCATCAGGACTCACCTGCTCTTGGTGCTGCCCCTCCTCTTTCCCCCCAGACATCATTAACCCCCCCCAAATGTCTCCCAACCCCCATTTTCCTTTTAATCTCCTCCCCCTACAGATTCCTTTGATCTCCCAAGACCCCTTTTAACTCCCCTAAATGCACCCAAAATCTCCCAAATTCCTATCCATCATCCCCCCTCCCAGATCCCCTCAAATCCCTTCCAAACCCCCCAAAGACGGATCACCCGGCACCCTGGGACAGGAACACAGTGGGCTGTACTGGGGGCACTGGGCTGTGCTGGGAGGGCACTGGGGGGGGCTCAGGTGTCCCAGGACAATGTGTCCCAGCTCCAGGAGAGATCTGGGGAGCAGTGAGGAGGTACTGGTCTGTCCTGGTTTGTACTGGTCTGTTCTGCTTTGTATTGGTTTGTACCTTCAATCTCTGAGGAGGTTTGGGTGTCCTGGGGGGCTTTGCGGGGACCTTTTAGGCAGTTTTGGGGTCTCTAGAGGGTTTAATGGGTCCTAGACGGTTTTGAGGGTCCCTGAGGGGGACTGGGGGGTCCCTGAATGGGCTTGGGGGGTCCCAGGTGGGTTTTGCGGGTGACTGAGACGGTTTAAAGGGTCCTGGGGGGGGGGGGTGAGTTCTCTCAGGGGGTTTGAGGGGACCTTGAGGAGGTTTCAACGGGTGGAGGGGTCAATTTCTGAGGGGATTTCAGGGGTTTTGAGGGGATTTTGGAGAGTCCCCTAAAGTCCAGCAGTGGGGTGCAGGGGGTCC
>NW_020919454.1:0-1244 GCF_003984885.1 Neopelma chrysocephalum | reverse complement strand
GGGGGGGCTGTGGGGTGCTGGGGGGGGTTAACTGGGTGTTAGGGGATGCTATAGGGTGCTGGGGGGCTGTGGGGTGCTGGGGGGGGTTAACTGGGTGCAAAAAGGACTTGGAGGGGGGACCCACCCTGGGTGCTCCGGGGTGGCAGGAGCTGAGGGACCCCCAAATATGGGACTGGAGACTTTTGGGGTGCTGGGCCCCTCAGACTCTTGGGCTCTGGGAGGGGCAGGGATGGGTGTGGGTAGGTCCTGTTTGAGGTTTTGGGGTTCCTGAAGCCCAAACCCCCCCCCTCTTTGCCCCCCTCCAGGGACCAGCAGCCAGCTGGGGGCAGGGGGGGGCCGGGCCACCCCCCCTCTGGTGTCCCTGTACCCCGCCCTGGAGTGCAGGGCCATCATGCAGCAAATGTCCCCCACGGCCTTCGGTGAGCAGGGGGGGCTGGGGGGGGGGTTTTGGGGGGGGGGGGGGGGTTTTGGAGGGTTGTTTTTTTTGGGGGGGGAAGAATTTTAGATCCGGGATTAAAATCCTGGAGGGGGGTTGGGGGATGTGATCCTGAGTTCTGTGGGGTTTGAGGGAAAAGATCCCCCTGGGGAGGGGGTTTTACCCCCTTTTTCTGTAATTTTGAGGGGTTGTTGGGGGGTGGATTTGGGGTGGGGGGAGATTTAGGGTGGTTGTTTTGGGGGGGGTATGATGCGGTTTAAGGGGTGAATTTTAGGTCTGGGTCGAAACTTTAGGGGGGTGATCCTGAGTTTTGGGGATTCAGCACTTGGGGTCGGAGGGAAAAGATCCCCCTGGGCGGGGTTTACCCCCTTTCTCTGGAATTTTGGGGGCTCGGAGGGGGGAGGTTTAGGGGGGGTGTTCGGGGGGGGGGGGGTTGATGCTGTTTAGGGAGAGAATCTTTTCATCTGGAGGTGTCGGGTCAAAACTTTGATTGTGAGTTTTGGGGGCTCAGCACTTGGGATTTGAGGGAAAAGGGAGGGTTTTCCCCCATTTTCCTGCAATTTTGGGGCTGGACTCGGCCACTAATTTGGGAAAAGCCCCTCAGCTTTTATTTGGGGGTCACCAAGCCCCACATCTGGGGGGAGTCAGGTCATTTCTGTCACTGTGGGGTGGGACAGGAGGAGTCCCCGGGGTGGGGAGGGACATTGTGGGGTCGACTCCCTCCTCAAACTCCAACCCCCCTCCCCGATTTTCGGGGTGTGTGTCCCCCCCTCGCCCCCACCCCAGGCCTGAACGACTGGGAGGACGA
>NW_020919453.1:0-1906 GCF_003984885.1 Neopelma chrysocephalum | reverse complement strand
ATTTTTACCCTGGGTCACCATTCTGAATTTGTATGAAATCTTGATGAAATTTGTGGATTTGGATCAAAATAATTTATAGGCAAAACAAAACAAAAAATTCTTACTTTTTGTGGCACTAACACAGAACCTTAAATGTGAAATTGGAGAAGGATGGCCATGTGCTGTGGTAAATTAGTATATCAGGGTGTCTGGAATAGAATTTCCTTGTTCTCAGTCTAATCAAGCCATTTAGAGTGTCCTTGTACAGAATTGTGCACATTTATTTATATGATAACCTGCTGAAATATAATTAGCTACCCCTATGCGTGTGAGAATAGTCCAAATATATCCTTTTATCATACATTGAAAATTATATTCCCTTTCCCTGAGCAAAACTCTTTGCAGCTTTGAGCTGCTGTCTTTATATGGGAGGGCGTAAGATTCTCTTCAAGAGTTTTGTTCTGAAACCAAACTTTAAGATCAAGTGATTTGAGGTTTTTGAGGTTATTACTCTGTAGCTTAGCGTGGATGTCTCTTCCTCCTCTGTGTCTTTTCATGTTGCTGTAAGTGGAAAAAACCCTGCACATCTCCCTTTCATCATTTGGATTGGAACTACATACCCTAGGTAATGTGTTTGGGCAGCACTTACCCAGCCAAAGAAAACAAAACAATATTAGCCCTGCTGAGGAGTGTCAGAAGTATCCCAGATGTGTCCATTTAGCTTTGCTCCATCACACACTCTTTCCTTAAACAACTGGTCAAGCTGTGACAAATGTCCTGTTGGCTCCAGTGAGATTCTAATGGGTGTGATCAGAGATTGATGGCTTTGGCAAGTTAGAATGAGAAGATGATGTGGAGTTGCTGCCTCTTGTTTTGAATGTCCTCAGAAATAAATCCCCAGACAAATAAGGAAATGAAATAGAAATAAAAATTTTAAAAAAAGTAAAGATAATTAAAAAAATTATAAGCCAGTTGTGTGTGTGCACTCCCCCCCTCCAAGCCAGCTAGACATCCCAGTACGGCCCGATCCCTTCCCAGTCCCTCCCAGTCCCCCCTCCCCCTCACCTGACGTCACTCGCGCCCATCCCCGCCCCCTCTCTGACGTCACTTCCGTCCCGGTCCCACCGGCGGCACCGGCGCGTCTCGCGTGGGGGGGGAACCGGCGGCGCTGGCCTCGCGCCGGAAAATGACGTCACAAGCCCGCGCCGCTTTCCCCCATTGGCCACCGCTTCCCGCCAAACCCCGCCCCTCCCTCCTCGCTAAGCCCCGCCCACTCCCCTACTACACCGTTGGCTTCAACGGGTAGACCTGATATCTGCTTTGTCTCCATTTACTTAAACGGGTAGACCTGATGCCTCATTTTCCCCCTATTGACTTTAATGGGTAGACCTGATTTCCCTTTTGTCCCATTGACTTCAATGGGTAGACCTGATGTCCCATTCACCCCGTTGACTTTAATGGGTAGACCTGATGTCCTCTTTGTCTCTATTGACTTTAATGGGTAGACCTGATGTCCTCTTTGTCCCCATTTGCTTTAATGGGTAGACCTGATGCCTCATTTTCCCTATTTATTTTAACGGGTAGACCTGATGTCTCATTTGTCTCATTTACTTTAATAGGTAGACCTGATGCTTCATTTTCCCCCTTGACTTCAATGGGTAGACCTGATGTTCTTTTTGTCCCATTGACTTTAATGGGTAGACCTGATGTCCCATTTGCCCTATTGACTTTAACAGGTAGACCTGATGTCTCATTTTTCCCATTGACCTCTATGGGTAGACCTGATGTCCCATTACCCCATTGAGTTTAATGGGAAGACCTGATGTCTCCTTTGTCTCCATTTACTTTAACGGGTAGACCTGATGTCCCTTTTGTCCCACTGACTTTAACGGGTAGTGCTCTCCCAGTGCCGCCCAGCGACTTCCCA
>NW_020919452.1:0-1022 GCF_003984885.1 Neopelma chrysocephalum | reverse complement strand
GCCCCCTCACCTCTCCCGGCCGCCGCCGCTGTTGGTGCCGCCGGGGCCACCGCGCCTCCTTCCCCACGCCGCCATCTTGGAGACACTCGGCTCGCAAATGTCTCCGCCGGCGGCCCGCGGCCGCGCCGCGGTGCCCGACGGGAGATGTAGTGCGCGAGGGCGGCGGCGGCCGATGCGCAGGGTGGGGTCAGCCCAGTGGCGGGACTACAAGTCCCACAGTGCTCCGCGCTACCGCGCGGTCGCGCGACCCTCTGGGGTGTGTAGTCCCCCGGCGGGAGCGGGGGCGGCGCGGCCGGGCGGGCACCGCGGCGGGACCCCTGGGGGACCCCCGGGGGACCCCCGGGCACAGCCCCGGGCACCGGCGGCGGAGCACCCCGCGGGGAGCTCGGCTCGGCCCCGCCGCCCGGGATCCGCCGCCGGAGCGGGCCGGCCGTGGGAGGGGCGCGGCGGCGAGTCCCGGCCTGCCCCGCGGCCCCGCCATGAGGGGATGCGGCCGGGCCGCGCCGGCAGCAGCGGGTGAGGGTCGGCGGCGTCAGCATTGCCTTATGTTGCTGCTCCGAAAGGCCCAGGTGGTTCCCTCCCTGCAGGGGAGAAGGGATGCAGGATCCCCTCGAGCAGCGCCTCGCAGAGAGGAGAGGATGGGCGTTTTGGGGTGAATTTGGCCCCTTTAATCGTTCCTGAAAGAGGAGCAGGGAATGAGGAGGTTCCCCTGCTGCATCTCTGAGGAGGAATAAATCACAGGATCACTTAGGTTGGAAAAGACCTCTGACATCATCGAATCAATATAAAGTTTATCACCAAATGCTTCTCTAGAAACGAAATGCAGGTACTGCCAGAGGTCTCCCAGCTCCTGTGGATTCAGCAGAAGTGGACGTTGAAGGTTTTGTGGGGGTGTCCCAGGACCACCCTGCCCTCAGCCTCTGGCCCCGGGGCCGCACCCCAGCACAGCAGGGTCATCCAAGGGGACCTGTGCCAGGGTGCTTGGATAGTGATCTCCGGGATCCTTGTGCCTCTGCAGGGCC
>NW_020919451.1:0-3687 GCF_003984885.1 Neopelma chrysocephalum | reverse complement strand
GGGATGGTGGGAATGGGGATGGTGGGAATGGGGATGGTGGGACTGGGGATGGTGGTGGGAAGTCGTCGTGACCTGGGGATGGTGGGAATGGGGATGGTGGGAATGGGGATGGTGGGACTGGGAGGTCATCGTGGCCTGGGGATGTTGGGAATGAGGATGTTGGGAATGGGGATGTTGGTTGTGGGGACGCTGGGAATGGGGATGTTGGGAATGGGGACGTTGGGAACGGGGACGTTGGGTGGGAGCTCATTGTGGCCTGGGGATGGTGGGAATGGGGACGTTGGGAATGGGGACATTGGGAATGGGGATGTCAGGTGGGAGCTCATCGTGGCCTGGGGATGTTGGGTCTGAGGATGTTGGATGGAAGGACACTGTGGCCTGGGGATGTTGGGAATGGAGACATTGGGAATGGGGACATTGGGTCTGGGGACGCTGGGAATGGGGATATTGGGAATGGGGACATTGAGTGGGAGCTCATTGTGGCCTGGGAATGTTGGGAATGGGGACGTTGGGAATGGGGATGTTGGATGGAAGGTCATCATGGCCTAGGGATGTTTGGAATGGGGATGTTGGGAATGGGGATGTTGAGTCTGGGGATGTTGGGAATGGGGACATTGGGGTAGAAGGTGACCATGACCTGGGGATGTTGGGAATGGGGATGTTGGGAATGGGGATTTTGGGGTGGAAGGTCATCGTGGCCTGGGGATGGTGGGAATGGGGAGGTTGGGTTTGGGGATGTTGGGAATGGAGACGTTGGGAATGGGGATGTTGGGTGGAAGGTGACCATGACCTGGGGATGTTGGGAATGGGGAGGTTGGATGGAAGGTCACCGTGGCCTGGGGATGTTGGGAATGGAGACACTGGAAATGGGGATGTTGGGAATGGGGACATTGGGAATGGGGACATTGGGGTAAAAGGTCACCATGGCCTGGGGACATTCAGAATGAGGATATTGGGAATGGGGATGTGGGGGGTTATGGGGACATTGGGGGTCATGGGGACATTTGGGGTCATTGGGGTTATGGGGACATTTGGGGTCATTGGGGTTATGGGGACATTTGGGACATTGAGGTTATGGGGACATTGGGGGCATTTGGGGTTATGGGGCCATTGGGGTTATGGGGCAGAGGGACAGAGGGTCCTGGGGACATGGGGACATCAGACAAGGGGACATAGAGACATGGGGACAGGGGGACATGGTGACATGGGGATATGGGGACACAGGGACATGGGGACACCAGGACACGGGGACATGGGGATATGGGAACATGGGGACATGGGGACAGAGGGACATGGGGACATGGGGACACCAGGACACGAGGACATGGGGACATGAGGACACGGGGACATGAGGACACGGGGACATGGGGACATGGGGACATGGGGACATGGGGACACCAGGACATGGAGACACAGAGCCAGGGCCAGTGAGTGTGTGGGACATGGGGACAGAGGGACACGGGGACACCAGGTCACGGGGACAGTGGGGACACAGGGATATGCAGGTGGTGGCAGTGGGGTGATGTCACACAGTGTCCCCCATCCCCAGGCTTTGTGTCCCTGTGCTCCCTGGTGATGACGGGGGTGGTACAGAGGGTTGATGGCAGTGGTGTCACCGGTGTCCCCTGTGTCCCCCATCCCCAGGGATGGTGTCCCTGTGCTCCCTGGCGGTGATGGCAGTGATGTCCCTGGTGTCACCCATGTCCCCCATTTCCAGGCTTTGTGTCCCTGTGCTCCCTGGGGGTCAATGAGGTAGTGACACCCGTGTCACCCGTGTCCCCTGTCCCCAGGAATGGTGTCCCTGTGCTCCCTGGGGGTGATGGGGGTGGCACAGAGGGGTGATGGCAGCAGTGTCATGGGTGTCACCGGTGTCCCCCGTGTCCCCTGTCCCCAGGGATGGTGTCCCTGTGCTCCCTGGGGATGAGGGGGGTGGCACAGGGGGTCACCAGTGTCCCCCGTGTCCCCTGTCACCAGGCTTTGTGTCCCTGTGCTCCCTGGGGATGAGGGGGGTGGCACAGGGGGGTGATGGCAGCGGTGTCACTGGTGTCACCGGTGTGACCCGTGTCCCCCGTCCCCAGGCTTTGTGTCCCTGTGGTCCTTGGCTGTGGTGGCCTTCGAGAGGTACCTGGTGATCTGCAAACCCCTGGGCAACTTCACGTTCCGGGGCAGCCACGCGGTGCTGGGCTGTGCCGTCACCTGGATCTTCAGCCTCATCTCCTCCGCGCCCCCCCTCTTCGGCTGGAGCAGGTACGGGGGGTCCTGGGGGGAACTGGGGGGCCCAGGGGGGGCTGGGGGGCCCAGGGGGATTTGGGGGGCCTGGGGAGATTTGAGACTCACAGGGAGGTTCGGATGTCCCAGGGGTTTGGGGTTCTGAGGGGAGCTGGGGGGCCTGGGGGGGCTGGGGGCCCAGGGGGAGCTGGGGGGCTCTGGGGGAAGCTGGGGAGCCAGGGGGGAGATTTGGGAGTCACAGGGATGTTTGGATGTCCAGGGGGTTTGGGGCCCTGATGGGAGTTGGGGGTCTCAAGGGGAGTTGGGGGTCTCAAGGGGGTTTGGGGTCTGAAGAGGGTTTGGGGTCTGATGGGATTTGGGGGTCTCAAGGGGAGTTGGGGGTCACAGGGGGGGTTGGGGGTCTCGAGGCCGTCCCAGCCCCACCGTGTTACCCCCCCCAGGTACATCCCCAAGGGGCTGGGCTGGGGATCCTGAGGGATGTCGGGGGTTTGGGGTTCCCGGGGGCAGTTCGGGGGTTTCCAGGCCATCCCATCCCCCCCCATGGCCCCCCCAGGTACCTTCCTGAGGGTCTGGGTGGGGCGTCCTGAGGAATGTCAGGCATTTGGGGATCCCGTGGTGGATTTGGGGTTCCAGGGGCAGTTCGGGAGTCCCGGGGGCAGTTCGGGGGTCTCCAGGCAATCCCATCCCCCCCCATGGCCCCCCCAGGTACATCCCCGAGGGGCTGGGTTGGGGGTTCCAGGGGATATCAGGACTTTGGGGGTCCCGCTGTGGATTTGCGGTTCCCAGGGGCAGTTCGGGGGTCTCCAGGCCATCCCATCCCCCCCATCGCCCCCCCAGGTACATCCCCGAGGGGCTGGGCTGGGGGTCCTGGAGGATGTTGGGGGTTGGGGGTCCTGAAGGATGTCAGGGATTTGGGGGTCCCGCTGTGGATTTGGGGTTCCCGGGAGCAGTTCGGGAGTCCCGGGGGGCAGTTTGGGGATCCCGTGGTGGATTTGGGGTTTCCGGGGGCAGTTCGGGGGTCCCGAGGCCATCCCATCCTCCCCCAATCGCCCCCCCAGGTACATCCCCGAGGGGCTGGGCTGGGAGACCCGGGGATGTCGGGAGTTTGGGGTCCCGGGGGATGTCGGGACTTTGGGGGTCCCGCGGTGGATTTGGGGTTCCGGGGGCAGTTCGGGGGTCTCCAGGCCATCCCATCCCCTCCCATGGCCCCCCCAGGTACATCCCCGAGGGGCTGCAGTGCTCGTGCGGCCCCGACTGGTACACGACGGACAACAAGTGGAACAACGAGTCCTACGTGCTCTTCCTCTTCACCTTCTGCTTCGGCTTCCCCCTGGCCGTCATCGTCCTCAGCTACGGGCGGCTGCTGCTCACCCTGCGCGCGGTCAGTCGGGGGGCACCGGGGGCACCGGGGGGCTCGGGGGGAACAGGGGGGCTTGGGGGGCACTGGGGGGCACCGGG
>NW_020919450.1:0-707 GCF_003984885.1 Neopelma chrysocephalum | reverse complement strand
CTACCAACTGCACCACAAAGGGAAAGCTTCCAGGCTTCCTTTCGTGGCGGTAAGGGCTGTTTGCTTTTTTTGGAACTGCCTCCCAACTGCCAGCCCGACTCCCAAAATTGCATACGGACGAAGATTCCTCCCACACCAAAGGTGCCAGCACAGAAAGCTCTTGCTGCTCATGGAGTCTCCAGGCAGACAAAGCAACTGCACCACAAAACCAAAGATTCCAGTCTTTCTTTCCTGGGGATTGGGGCTGTTGTTTCCTGTTTTCAGCCCTGACTCCCAGCTGCCAGCCCGACTCCCAAAATTGCAAACGGATGAAGATTCCTCCCACACCAAAGGTGCCAGCAGAGCAAGCTCTTGATACTAATGAAGTCTCCAGGCAGACAAAGCAACTGCACCACAAAGCCAAAGCTTCCAGACTTGCTTTCCTGGCGATTAGGGCTGTTGTTTCCTATTTTCAGCCCTGCCTCCCAAATGCCAGACCAACTCCCAAAATTGCCTACTGGCGAAGATTCCTCCCACACCAAAGGCGCCAGCACAGAAAGCTCTTGCTGCCCATGGAGTGCCCAGCCAGGCCTACCAACTGCACCACAAAGTCAAAGCTTCCAGGCTTTCGTTCCTGGCGATAAGGGCTGTTGTTTCCTGTTTTCAGCCCTGCCTCCCACCTGCCAGCCCGACTCCCAAAATTGCCTACGGACGAAGATTCCTCCCAC
>NW_020919449.1:0-1523 GCF_003984885.1 Neopelma chrysocephalum | reverse complement strand
AGTATATCCCAGTTGCCCCCAGTGTGGTCCCACTCACTCCCAGTTGCTCCCAGCAGCTTCCAGCATGATCCCAGTTGCTCACAGCCCCTCCCAGTCACCCCCAGTGTGGTCCTAGTCACTCCCAGTATGATCCCAGTCACCTCCAGCGTGATCCCACTTGTTCCCAGTATATCCCAGTTGAACCAACATGGTCCCAGCTGCCCTCAGAATGCTCCTACTCACTCCCAGTATGACCCCAGCCACCTTCACTGTGGGCCCAGTTTCTCTCAGTATGATCTCAGTGCCCAGCATGGTCCCAGTTGCTCCCAGTGGGATTGTAGTAGCTCCTAGGTACCCCTAGCATAGAAGCAGTTGCTCCCAGTATGATCCTAGTCTGATCCAGTATGATCCCAGTACGATTGCAGTTGCCACCAGTATGATCCCAGTAACTTCCAGACACTTCCAGTACGAATCCAGTTTGATCCCACTCATCCCCAGTATGGTTGCAGTTTCTCTCACACACTCCCGGGATTATTGCAGCCACTCCCAGTATGATGCCAGTAGGATCCCAGCAGGGGCCCAGCTGCTTCCAGTATGATCCCAGTTCCCTCCAACATGCTGCCAGGTGCTCCCAGTATGATCCCTGTTCTCCAGTTCTGGTCCCACTGGATCCAGTCCAGGTCTCGGTGTATCCCGGTGTCCCCCCTGTCCCCCCACCCCGGTGTCACCCCCTTTTCTCTCCCCACAGAGCTCCTGAGCCGGCGGCGGCCGCAGCCCCTCCCCAGGGCCTTGGACCCAGCCTGGACCCCCCCACCCCGTCCCTGTGAGGATTTTTGGGGGGTCGTGTGTCCCCCTCTCCCCTGCTGTCACTCTGCCTCTGCCCGGCTGCTCCCAGTGATCGCAGTAAAGCTTCCCAGTTCTCCCCAGTCCTGGTTATTGGGGGGCAGTGGGGGAGGGGCTTGGGGGGATCCCAAGGGGTGAAGCCGAGTTTGGGGGGGGCAGAATCGGCCCCAGGATCGATGGGGAATTGGAACCCCCCTGTATTCCCCCAATGTCAACCCGCTCTGGAGGGGCTTTGGGAGGGCACCTGCCCCTCAATAAAGCACCCAGCTCACCCCAAAACCTCCACATAGCCCCCCAAGGACCCTTAAACCCACTCAAAGCCCACCCAGGATGCCACCCAACCCCTTTTCTGGGGGGACTTCTCTGGGCACTGGTGGTGCTGGGAGCCCCCACGGCTGCAGGTGAGGAGCTCTCGGGTGAGCAGGGGGTGAGAAGGGGGAGGTCGGTGGGAAAAGCGGGGCTCAGAGGGGATAAAAGGGATAATGGGACCCCAAAGGGAGCATGAGAGGGCTGGGGACTGGGGGGATGATGTGGAAGTGGTGAGAGATGAAGGAAAAAGTAGGGGTTGGGACCCCTAAACTGATCAAGGGGGGGATGGGGATGAGGGGACCATGAAAAGGTGGAAGGAACAGGGAGAAGGGTGGAAAAAGGGGAGTGGTCTGGCGGGTTCGACGGTCCCATGGGGGTCTTTGGGCACCAGG
>NW_020919448.1:0-479 GCF_003984885.1 Neopelma chrysocephalum | reverse complement strand
TTCACACCTTGACATGCTCTTAAAACTCTTCTCCCTATGGTCCTGACTGCTTCTGCGCCAATCATTCTGGGAAACAACAACCAGCGCAAAAAACAATTCTGACGGCTTTTCTTCTTTATCTCCCCGCCACTGTGTGCAGGCAGAGCCCAGGTGCAGCGGGACCC
The DNA here is from genome assembly GCF_003984885.1 of Neopelma chrysocephalum. Taxonomy (NCBI): domain Eukaryota; kingdom Metazoa; phylum Chordata; class Aves; order Passeriformes; family Pipridae; genus Neopelma; species Neopelma chrysocephalum. The sequence continues at coordinate 315 of NW_020919448.1, read as the reverse complement.
ATTGCTAGAGACCACCGAGGGCAGTGAAATCACCATCAAGTGCTCAAACGCAAACATACGAATCGGGGATTTTATCCATTTCTACCGGCAACTACCGGGCCACAGCCCCAAGCTCCTCGCACGCGTTGCTAAAGGGTGCAGAGAGCTGCGGGCGCCAACCTGGCGGCTGTCGGTGTCGGAAGACGGCATTTGGACAGTCCTCTGGCTCTCCGGGCTCCGTCATGGGGAGGCGGCGCTGTATGCCTGCGCCCTGGCGGACACGGACCCGTTGACACCGTCGTCCACGGAGGTTTCAGGGGATTTTCTTAGAAACAC
>NW_020919447.1:0-516 GCF_003984885.1 Neopelma chrysocephalum | reverse complement strand
ACATGTTTTTAATCATCTGAAATTATTAAAATTATTAAAATTATTCTGTTAACAATCTGTTGTTGTTAATAGAATTTAGTTGATGAAGGAAAAAATGCCAGCTTTTACAGATTTCCTGGAGGAACGTTGCCATTGCTATTGAAAAATACATGGTTTAGAACAATTTTATAATGAATTTAGAACAATTTTATAATGAATTTAGAACAATTCTATAATGAATTTCTCTCTCTGTTTAGGGATATGAAAGCTTAGCAAAACACTTGTGTTATCACAGAGACAAAAAGACTTTCCCTGGGCAAAACTGAAAAGTGCTGTTAGAAAAAGGCTTCAAGTTACACGAAGTAATAGTGGCTTTGCTACTGTGAAAGAAAGGGAATGAAAAAAGAAATAAAACCACAAAAATGTCATAAAATTTGAGGAAGGAAAAAAAGGTTATCTTGATATAAAGAATTGCTTCAAAGCAGACATTAAAATAGTGCCTTAAATATTTATTTGAAGAGCTACAGGTTTCTTTTT
>NW_020919446.1:0-2364 GCF_003984885.1 Neopelma chrysocephalum | reverse complement strand
GCCGGGGAGGCACCGCCGGGGGCTCAGGGGGGGATCCCGAAGGGAGATCCCAAAGGGAGAAACCAAGGGGAGAAACCAAGGGGAACCCAACGGAGATCCCAAAGAGAGAATCCAAGGGGAACCCAATGGAGACCCCAATGGAGAACCCAATGGAGATCCCAAATGGATCCAATGCAGATCCCAATAGAGATCCCAAAGGGAGAATCCAATGGAGATCCCAATGGAGAACCCAATGGAGAACCCAAATGGAGATAACAAAGGGAGATCCCAAAGGGAGATCCCAAAGGGAGAATCCAATGGAGACCCCAAATGGACCCAATGGAGATCCCAAATGGAGACCCCAATGGAGACCCCAATGGGGATCCCAAATGGATCCAATGGAGATCCCAAATGGAGATCCCAAAGGGAAAAACCATGGGGAACCCAATGGAGATCCCAATGGAGATCCCAATCCCAAATAGATCCAATGGAGATCCCAAAGGGAGAACCCAAAGGGAGATCCCAAAGGGAGAAACCAAGGGGAACCCAATGGAGACCTCAATGGAGACCCCAATGGAGACCCCAATGGAGATCCCAATGGAGATCCCAAATGGATCCAATGCAGATCCCAATGGAGAACCCAAATGGAGATCCCAAATGGAGACTCAAATGGAAACCAGTACCCCCAGTCCCTCCCAGTCCCTCCCAGTCCCCCCCAATCCCCTCCCAGTCCCTCCCAATCCCCTCCCAGTGTCCCCAGTCCCTCCCAGTCCCTCCCAGTCCCTCCCAATCCCTCCCAATCCCCTCCCAGTCCCTCCCAGTCCCTCCCAATCCCTCCCAATCCCCTCCCAATCCCTCCGAGTCCCACCAATCCCCTCCCAGTCCCTCCCAGTCCCCGCCAATCCCCTCCCAGTCCCCCCAGTGCCCACCAGGATGGTGGTGATGATGAGGGTCTTGTTGGCCAGGCTGTCCGAGGCGTTGAGCGCCAACGTGGCCGCGTCCATCGCCAGCGTCCGGTTGGAGAACCACACCCCCACCTGCCAAAGAGGGGCGGGGCCATGGGGGGCGTGGCCTTCGAAAGGAGGGTGGGGCCACAGGGCTGGAGGGGCGGGGGCTTGGAGAATGGGGCGTGGTCATGGGGGCACTGGGTCACTCTGGGGGTCCTGGGGGTCAGTCTGGGTCACTTGGGGGGTCTCAGGGGTCCTGGGGGTTCTGGGGGTCACTCTGGGGGTCCCCGGGGTCCTCGGGGTCGCCCTGGGGGTCCTGGTTGTCCTGAGGGTCCTGGGGGTCACTCTGAGGGCCCCTGGGGTCCTAGGGGTCACTCTGGGGGTCCCCTGGGTCACTCTGGGGGTCCCCGGGGTCCTGGGAGTCGCCCTGGGGGTTCTGGTGGTCCTGAGGGTCCTGGGAGTCACTCAGGGTCACTCTGGGGGTCCCGGGGGTCCTGAGGGTCACTCTGGGGGTCCCGAGGGTCACTCTCAGGGTCCCGGGGGCCCCAGGGGTCACTCAGGATCACTCAGGGTCACTCTGGGGGCCCATGGGTGGCTCTGGGGGTCTTGGGGGCCCCGGGGGTCACTCAGGGTCACTCTGGGTCACTCAGGGGGTCCCGTGTCTGTCCCCGGGGGTCCCAGGGGTCCCCTGGGTCACTGGGGGGGGTCCTGGTGGTCCTGAGGGTCCCAGGGGTCACTCTGGGGGTCCCAGGGGTCCTGAGGGTGGCTCTGGGGGTCCCTGGGATCCTGAGGGTCCCGTGGGTCACTCAGGGGGTCTCAGGGCAGCTCTGGGGGTCCCATGGGTCACTCTGGGGGTCCCCCCCTCACCTCTCTGCTGCCGTCACGGCCCTTCTCCAGCACCCTCAGGCTGTAGTTGGTTCTCTGCCCTTTGCTGTTGAACTCCACGCGCCCCGTCAGCCCGTCGTACTCCACCTGGGGGGCACGGGGGGCATTGGGGACCCCCAGGGACACCCCCAAATCCCCTCCAAACCCCCAGAGACCCCCCAAACCCCCAGAGACCCCCCAAATCCCCAGAGACCCCCCAAACCCCTTGGGAACCCCCCCAGCCCCTCGTACTCCACCTGGGGGGCACGGGGGGCATTGGGGACCCCCAGACACCCCCCAAATCCCCAGGGACCCCCCAGGAACCCCCCAAATCCCCAGGGACCCCCCCAAAATCATGGGGATCCCCCAAGAACCCCCCAAATCCCCCCAAACTTCATTTCCCCCAAAACCTCAATTTTTCCCCCCAACATTCCCCGATTTCCCCTGAGACTTTTTACCCCCCCCGGGTTTTTTAGGGCCCCTCTCGGGGATTTTGAGGTGTCCCCCCAATTCCAGATCCCCCCTTTAATTACTGGGGTCTCCTCTGACCCCCGGGACCCCCCCAGATCCCCCC
>NW_020919445.1:0-1161 GCF_003984885.1 Neopelma chrysocephalum | reverse complement strand
GAGAAGCTGTGGCTGCCCCTGGATCCCTGGCAGTGTCCAAGGCCAGGTTGGATTCCCTGGGATAGCGGGAGGTGTCCCTGCCCATGGAATGGGATGATCCTTAAAATCCCTTCCCACCCAAACCATTCCATGATCCCATGACCCCCATCCCACCTCCAGCCCTTCCGGGAGGGGTCCCTCCACCACTCGACCCTGGATGGACCATCCGACCCCAAACCCCGGAGCTGGAGCAGATTCCCAAACTCCAGGCGGGAATTCCCTGCCAGTGCCGCCTCTCCCTCCTTCCCAACCCTCCTCCTCCTCCTCCCTGGAGCCGCTCCATGAAATCCTCCGGAGCCAACCGACCTTCCGACCCCCTGGAAGGTTCAACCCCTCCTCGGGATCCACGGAGAACAACCCGCCCCGGGAATATTCTCCCGACGCTCCCGCGGCAGGAAAATTGGCCGATCCTCCCTCCCACCCTTCGGAAGTTGCCACAGCAACGGCGACACTCCGGGATTTTTCATGGAATGAGCTCGCCCACGACGCAGGGATGGGGGATTTTTTTGGCTCTCTCATCCCTCCCCCCCCCTGCTGCTGCTTTTTGGGTCTCGGGGAGAGGAATTCATTCCCCTTTTCCCAGATCCTTCGGGAATTGTCGGTGCCGGTGTCGCCCGTTCCCGGCCGGATCCTGCCAGGATTCCCAGCCACTTCCATGGAGGTGTTTTTGAATCCCTGTGATCCCTTGGCAGGGATTTGAGGGTCCTTGGACCCACCTGAACCCACTGCCGAGGGTTTCCCGGGATGTCTCCCGTGGAAGGACTCATGGAATTCACGGTCCGGGCGGGAATAGTTTGTGTTTTCCAGGGTTTTGTTGATCTCTTTTGGGATTTGAAGGACACAAAAGGAGGACGAGTCTTTCCCGTCACTCCCGTCATTCCTGTCACTCCCGTCATTCCTGTCACTCCTCCCAGGGAGGGAGGAGAACGAGCTGCTGGAGAGGGAATTTGGGAGGTGAAGGTTCATTGTGGAGCCTCAAAGAATCCTGGAATGGTTTGGGTGGGAAGGGAACTTAAGGATCATCCCGTTCCAACCCTGGCACCTCCCGCTATCCCAGGGAATCCATCCCGGCCTGGGACACTCCCAGGGATCCAGGGGCAGCCACAGCTTCTCTGGGAATTC
>NW_020919444.1:0-4730 GCF_003984885.1 Neopelma chrysocephalum | reverse complement strand
TTGAGTCTGGAGAAGGGGAGGCTCAGGGGGGACCTCATTGCTCTCTATGGTGACCTGAAAGGAGATTTTTAGTGGGGTGGGGGTCAGTCTCTTCTGCCAAGGCTATAGTGAAAGGTTGTGAGGGAATGGCCTTAAATTGCATTGGGCAAAATTCATATTAGATATTAAAGAAACCTTTTTCCACTGAGAGAGTGTTCAGGCATTGGAACAAGTAACCCAGGGAGGTGGTGGAGTCTCTGGAAGTGTTCAGGTGTGTGGTGGGTTGACCTTGGCTGGACACCTGGTGCCCTCCCAGCCGCTCTATCACTCCCCTCCCCAGCGGGACAGGGGAGAGAGTAAGGTCAAAAAAAAACCCAACAACTTGTAGAATGAAATAAGACAGTTTATTTAAAGCAAAAGACAGCAGGGTTTGTTCTCTACTTCCCATGAGCAGCCATGGTCGGTCACTCCTGAGGAGCAGGGTTTGGGTCCACGGGACGGTTCCTCAGCAGGCAGCCATTAGACAATGAATGCCCCCCTGCTGCTCCGTGCCTCAGCTTTTAGAGCTGAGCTGACCTCCCATGGTCTGCAATGTCCCTTGGGTCAGTTGGGCTCAGCTGGCCTACTTGGGTCCCCTCCCAGGGTCTTGCCCTCAGCTAAGGAAGGAATATCCCAGTGTTGGTGCTGTGCTCAGCAGTGGCCAAAACACCGGTGTGTTCTCAACACCCTTCCAGCTGCCAATGCCAAGCCCAGCCCTGGGAGGGTTGCTGTGGGGAAATGAACTGCAGCTCAGCCAGACCCAACACCAATATCTATGGCACATATTCTATAGAATCCATCCTTAGGTGTTGTATGATAGATCTATAAAATATTACAAATAATAAGCAATAATAAGACAAGTGTCCTCCTTAGAGACACACCCCCTGCCCCCAACCTACTGCCTGGGTTTGTTCCCTGGGGGTCTCTGCAGCAGCAAGCACAGCACCACACTGACTGCGCTGGGGTGTGCAGGCATTTGTGGTTCTGCCTGTCTCACACACACACCCAACCTTGGGATGGATCTGGATGTCAGTGGATGCGATGTCAGAGGGGGGATGTGATGTCATATGATGAATGTGACATCATAGAGGAGCCTTGATGTCACAACAAGAATGTGATGTCAAAAAAAGGATGTGATGTCACAACAAGGATGTGATGTCACAACAAGGATGTGATGTCACAGGTGAGCTGTGATGCCATGGAGAGGTGTGATGTCATAGGGGACATGTGGTGTCACAGGGATGATGTGATGTCATGGGGGAGGACACGACATCACAGGGATTTGATGATATCACAGGATAGGTGTGACATCGCATATCTCCTATGATGTCACATCCATCATATGACATCACACCCTTCCTGTGACATCACATCCTTCTGGTGACATCACATCCTCCTCGTGACATCACATCCTCCTCGTGACATCACACCCCCATGACATCACACCTCCCTATGATATCACAGCTCCCCTGTGACATCACATCCTTCCTGTGACATAACATCTCTCCTGTGATCTCATATCATCCCTGGGACATCCTGAGCTCGCCTGTGACATCACATCTCCCCTATCATGTCACATCCATCATATGACATCAAATGTCTCCTGTTATATCATATCATCTCTGTGACATCACGTCCTCCCTGTGACATCACATCCTTCCTGTGACATCACATCCTTATTGTGACATCACATCTTTCCTATGAAACACACCTTTTCTGTGACATCACATATCCCCTATGATATCACATCCATCATATGACATCACATCCTTCCTGTGGCATCATATCTCCCCTCTGACATCACAACCTTCCTGTCACATTACATCCTTCTGGTGACATCAAGGCCTCCCCTTACATCACACCCCCCTACGAAATCACACCTCCCCATGACATCACAGCTCCTTGTGACATCACATCCTTCCTGTGACATCACATCTCTCCTCTGATTTCATATCATCCCTGGGATGTCACGTCCTCCCCTGTGAGATCACATTCTTCTTGTGACATAACAGCTCCCTGTGATCTCATATCATCCCTGGGATATCACATCCTTCCTGGGACATCATGTCCTCCTCTGAGACATCACACCTACCTGTGACATCACATCTCCCCTATCATGTCACATCCATCATATGACATCACACGTGTCCTATCTTCTCATATCATCTCTGTGACATCATGTCCACCCTGTGACATCACATCCTTCTTGTGACATCACATCCTCCCCTGTGACATCACATCCTTGTTGTGACATCACACCTTCCCTGTTATATCACATCCTTCCTGTGACATCACATCCTTGTTGTGACATCACATCTCTCCTCTGATGTCATATCGTCCCTGGGATGTCACTTACTCCCCTGTGACATCACACCCCCTCAGGACATCACACCTCCCTTGTGACATCACATCCTTCCTGTGACATCAAATCTCTTGTCTGATGGATGTGACATCATAGGAGATAAGCAATGTCAAAGGAAGGGTGTGTTTCATAGGGGAGATGTGATGTCACAAGAAGAATGTGATGTCACAGGAAAGATGGGATGTCACAGGGAAGGTGTGATGTCACATGGAGGATGTGATGTCACAGGAAGGATGTGATGTCACAGGAGAGATGTTATGTCATATGATGAATGTGAAGTCATAGAGGAGCCTTGATGTCGTAGGGGGGGTGTGATGTCACAGAAAGGATGTGATGTCATATGATGGATGTGACATGATAGAGGATATGCGATGTCAAAGGAAGGGTGTGTTTCATAGGGGAGATGTGATTTCACAACAAGAATGTGATGTCGCAGCAAGGATGTGATGTCACAGGGAGGATGTGATGTCACAGGGAAGGTGTGATGTCACGAGGAGGTGTGATGTCACAGGGAAGGTGTGATGTCACAAGGAGGTGTCATGTCATGGGGAGGACGTGATGTCACAAGAAGGATGTTATGTCACAGAAAGGATGTGATGTCACAGAGATGATATGAGATCACAGGGACGTGCGATGTCATATGATGGATGTGACATGATAGGGGAGATGTGATGTCACAGGTAGGTGTGATGTCACAGGGGAGGACGTGATGTCCCAGGAAGTATGTTATACCACAGGGATGATATGAGGTCACAGGGAGCTGTGATGTGACAAGAAGAATGTGATCTCACAGGGGAGGACGTGACATCCCAGGGATGATATGGCATCAGAGGAGAGATGCGATGTCTCAGGAAGGATGTGATGTCACAGGGAAGGTGTGATGTCATAGGCAAGCTGTGATGTCATGGGGGGACATGATGTCATGGGGGGACGTGACCTCACAGAGATTATATGATACACAGGAGAAATGTAATGTCATAGGATGATTGTGATATAATAGGGGAGATGTGATGTCACAATGGAGGTATGACATAATAGGCGAGATGTGATGTCACAAGTAGGTGTGATGTCACAGGGGAGGACGTGATGTCCCAGGAATGTGGAGATATCCAGGGATGATATGAGATCACAGGGAGGTGTGATGTCACAAGAATATGATCTCACAGGGGAGGACGTGACATCCCAGGGATGATATAACATCAGAAGAGAGATGTGATATCACAGGAAGGATGTGATGTCACAGGGGAGCTGTGATGTCATGGGGTGGTTGTGATGTCGTAGGGGGTGTGATGTCATGGGGAGGTTGTGATGTCATAGGGGGGTGTGATGTCAGGGGAGGCTGTGATGTCACCAGAAGGATGTAATGTGACAGAAAGGTTGTGATGTCAGAGGGGAGATGTGATGTCATATGATGGATGTGACACAATAGAGAAGATGTGATGTCACAACAAGGATGGGATGTCACAGGAAGGATGTGATGTCAAAAGGAAGGATGTGATGTCACAAGGGAGGATGTGACGTCCCAGGAGCGGATGTTATATCACACGGATGATATGAGATCACAGGGAGGTATGATGTCCCAAGAAGAATGTGATGTCAGAGGGGAGGACGTGACATCCCAGGGATGATATGACATCAGAGGAGAGATGTGATGTCACAACAAGGATGTGATGTCAGAGGAAGGATGTGATGTAACAGGGAAGGTGTGATGTCACAACAAGGATGTGATGTCACAGGGGAGGATGTGATGTCACAAGAAGGATGTGATGTGACAGGAAGGTTGTGATGTCAGAGGGGAGATATGATGTCACAGGGAGAATGTGATGTCATATGATGGATGTTATATCATAGGAGATATGCGATGTCACAGGAAAGGTGTGTTTCCCCATGACATTATAGCTCCCCTGTGACATCACATGCTTGTTGTGACATCACATCTCCCTTGTGATATCACATCCTTGTTGTCACATCAAGGCTCCTCTATGACATCACATCCATCATATGACATCACATCTCCCCTGGGACATCACATCCAGTGACATCCAGATCCATCCCAAGGCTGGGGGTGAGTGTGAGACAGGCAGAACCACAAATGCCTGTACAGCCCAGAGCAGTCAGTGTGGTGCTGTGCTTGCTGCTGCAGAGACCCCCAGGGAACAAACCCAGGGAGGAGTTTGGGGGGGGACCCAAGTAGGCCAGCTGACCTCAACTGACCCAAGGGACATTCCAGACCATGGGAGGTCAGCTCAGCTCTAAAAGCTGAGGCACGGAGCAGGAGGGGGGCATTCATTGTCTAATGGCTACCTGCTGAGGAACCGTCCCGCGGACCCAAGCCCTGCTCCTCGGGAGT
>NW_020919443.1:0-9984 GCF_003984885.1 Neopelma chrysocephalum | reverse complement strand
GCACCAGCTCCTTCCGCGCCGGCCCCGCGGGGCGGCCCCGCTCCGCCTCCTGCGCGGCCGCGGCGCCTGCTCGGCACAGCCCCGGGCCGGGCACGCTCCGCCCGCCCGCTCGGAACAGCCAACGGGGAGATGAGAGCCCCGCCCGCTGCGAGTCCCGGCGCGGACAGGGCCGGGCCGCTCGCAGGGCGGGCGGTGCCAGGCGGGACCGCCCCACGCGGGACCGGACGCGGGGCTCTGAGCGCGGCCCCGCCACACCCCGGGCCCGCCCCCTCCGGCACAGACCGCGCCCCCCTTCAGCCCCAGCCCCGACCCTCTCCGGCACCGGTCCCGGTCCGGGCCCCGATCCCGGCCCCGCCGGACCCCGCGCTCGGCGCTGCTGCCGGTGTCTGAAGGTGGCCCTGCAGCAGCTCTTCCCCTCGCCTTCTCGTTCCTCGCCCTCCGGCAGCCCCGCGTGGATCCCTCCTCTCCGCGGCCGAGGAGGACCGGGTGGCCCGGGGGTGTTCGGTTGGATCCGGAGGGGTGGTGGGAGCCGGGGGCGTCCTGGCCAAGCCGCCGCAGGGCCCCCGCCCATCGTCTCCCCTCCCCGGGAGCTCCTGGCACGGAGCCCCCCGCCGGTACCGGGGCGGCTCCAGCGCCGGATGAGGAGACGGAAATCACGGCACAGGGACCACAGAGCCGGCGGCAAAACAAGTGGCGATATTGAAGTCAAAGACAGAGGAGCAGCAGCGACAGGAGCACAGCGGGTACAGCCATACAGAGCGCCTGGGATGCGCGGTCGGGACTGAGTAAAGGTTGGGTGGGGTTTTTTTTTCTTTTTCTTTCTTTTTAATTTTTCTCTTTAATATGTTGCAATTGCCCAGACTGGTCCAGTACGACATCTCAAACCTTACAGGGACACACAGCATGAAAACGCCCCCGGTGCAGGGCCGCGGGGAGCATTCCTGGCACGCTTTGGGTGCCAGTGCCACGGGCATCGCAGCGGGGCAGCTCTGCGGCACACGCCAGCACCGCTGCGGCGTGGGGATGGCTCAGAGAATGTGGGGCCGAGGAGTGCAGGGGGTCCACTGGAGGGGACAGGTTTTCCTGCAGCTGCCCTGCCGCCGGTTCCAGGCTCCATTCCCTGCACCACGGAAGAGGGAGCTCTCCTGGCTGCAGTGGTGCTGAGGGCCACAGCGCAGCCCAAAGCCGCACGAGGCAAGGATGGACACCCTGTGCCTGCGCAGCCAGAGCTCTGGCTCCTGGTGCTCTGCCAAGGGGTCCCTGCCAAGCCCAGTGGGTCTCAACCTGTCCGACAGTGGCAGCTGCAGAAGGATCTGCAGGAGGTTGCAGGGGAATGGAGCCCACTGGAGAGAGGAACATGTGGAGAGAGGGGCAGCAGTGGCCGGGTGCATGTGGGGGTCACCCCTGACATGCTAGCGTGCCCTTCCAGCTTTTTCAGACGAGGCACCTGCACGGGAGTCCTCTGGCCCTGTGAAAGGCCCGGAGCCCCTTGCACTCAGCCAGGGGCTCTGCCACATGGTAAAGCCCTCTGGAGCCCCTGCCCAGAGAGGTGCCCTTCCTACACCCCGAGGGGAGGGGATGGGCAGTGGGTGGGGAGGGGACGGGGGTCTCTGGGCACTGCGGTGGGCAGGGCTGCCTGGGCAGAGCTGCGGGGGCGGCTCCCGCGGCGGGGGCACTGGTAGACCTGCTACGCAGCCGGGGCAGCTCCCGCCACTCAGAAGGGCTCGATTCCTTCACAGCTGCCAGGGCAGGGCCAAGCACGGCTGGGGAGTCGCGGCCCTGGCAGGGGGGTCCCCACGCCCTGCTTGGCCCTGCACAAGCCCAAGTTGCCCGGTGTGGCCGTGGGCTGCCAGGTGCCTGCGACGAAGTGGGTCCCGGTCCCTGCCCCCCGCATGCACGTGGCAGCCGCCGGTGACCCCCGCGGCCGAGCAGATTTTCATGCTGTCTCCAGGGTTTGATATCAGCACGGACCAGTCTAACATCTCGCAGGTTTTTTTCTACTGGCTACTGGAATGCGCTCGTTTGGCTTAGGGGTCCTCGATGTCGAGAAACTCTTGCTTGGGGGGGGCCATGCCGCGGTACCAGGCACACGAGCCGTCGCTCCTCTTGATGCAGGCGTAGTGCTTCGCCTGCCGCCCATCCACGTTGTTCTTCTCCATCGCCCAGTCTGTCCAAAGACACTCGTCCGAGGAGGAGACGAAGCAGGGGATGGAGAGGCAGCGCGAGATCTGTGCACGACAGAGACTGTCACCCATCACCCCGGCGGGGGACACTGGGCCGGGAGGAAGCGGTGTGGGGCAGTTGGGTTGGGGGTCCTGCACAGCTCTGCTTTATCCACTCTCCCATCTCTTAACACAGATTCCAGGCTGACTCTGCACTGTGAGGCGTGCTGGGGACATGACCCTGATGCAGGGGGACTGAGGGAACTCCTGGGTGCTGGTCCCAGGGCTGGCCTCGGTTCCCAGCCAGAGGGAGCCAGAGGCTCAGCCACCCTTCCTGTTCTGCCTGGTCGTGCTGTCTCTGCACAACTTCAGCCTTGAAGGACAGGGAAGAGCATCTCCCCACAGAACCCACCCCTCCCTGGGGGCTGCAGATCCCCCTGGTGTGGGGCGTGTGGGGGACAGCCTGGTCACTCACCTTGCACTCGCAGCCCATCTGGTACCGCTGGTTTAGGCTCTTCTTCTGGGTTGGGGTCAGCGAGTCCCAAGTGGAGACCAAGTCGCAGAGTGTGATGTGCATCTTGCCGTTGCCCTCCGACTTGCCTGGGGAGAGGCCAGACAGACCACTCAGGGGGTCCCCCCCAGTGCCCCAGGACCCCAAAATTGACTCGAGGTGCCTGGGTCCCCTCACTGTGCACTGTCTCTGGTGACGCCCCAGGGAGCAGAGGCTCATCCCCCAGCTGCCCCCACCACAGCCAGGGCTGCCAAGTGTAGCCAGGACACGGCTGGGGGGTCCCCCAAGGGCTGGTGGTAGGAGCTTGAGGGATGGGGGGGGAACACGCCCAGGGAGCAGGCACACACAGCAAGTGTCTCCAGGGGTGGGTGAGGCAGCAGGGTCAGCACTGTCCTGGCACCCCTCGAGCCCCCTCCCCTGCAGTGCCCACCTGCGATGAGATACTCCTTCTTCCCGCCGGTGTCCAGCAGCCGGCCACACACGGCAGTCGACGGAGCCGTGTAGATGAACTCTATGTCCTGGTCGGGGCCCTTGAACATCTGGGGAGCAGAGGCAGGAGTGAGTGGCTGGTGCAGGGGTGCCCCGTCCCACTCAGCCTCCTGCCCTGATGTGCCCCGTTACCTTGATCTGCTTGATTTCATACTGGATGCGTTTGATCGGATTCCCGTATATGTCATTCCCCGAATCCACCTCCTTTGCAGAGACGGCCTTGGCTCGGATCACTGCAAGGGAAAGGTGAGGTAAGTGAAGGTGACCAGTCCCACTCAGCCCCTGCATCCCACAGTGATTCCCACACCCATAAGGGGCTACTGCCCACAGCAGACCCCACAGCCCTCCCCGCAGATGCTCAGCTGCCCACAGAGCCAACTGTCCCCTGCTGTCCCCAAAGGAACGGGGCTCTGGCACGCGCATGACGGTGACTGGCAGCATTGCAACAGCACCCTCCGGGTGGGTGATAAGGAAAGGTCATCCCAGGATTGCAGGGCCCTGCTGCCACCGCCTGTGCCAGACCGTTCACCCTTGGCCGGCGCTGGCTCGGGCTCTGATGGATTCCTGGGTGCAGGCTGGCCCTGCCTGGACTTGTGCCCATCACTCAGATGGCACAGAGAGTTAAAACCTGCCTGCAGTGTCCTGGGAGCACCGCGGTGTTTGTCCCACTGTCATTAATTAAACCAGTCCTTGACAAGGGCCCCATCCAGGTGCCAGAGTGGCCTGGCCGGGCCGGAGGAGGGAAGGGCAGAGGGAGCGATTTGGACAATCATCTTCGGGAAAGAATCACCTTACAGAGGGTGGCAGAGCCACGTCCCCGTGGCACGATCCCAGCTGCTCGCCAAGGCCAGTATGGGCACCTGCACTGCCCACCAAACGCCAGCACCTTTTGCTGGGGTCCCCAGCCTCACCAGACCCTTGCCAGCCTCTCTGCACCCAATGCTGGGAGAGCAAGGGTCCCAGGACAAGGCTGCCCTTGAACCCTGGAGCACGGGGTCCCTGTCCCACCACAGTGGGGTCCCAGCTGCCCCAGGGCGATGCTCCAGCTGATGGGTCCTGCCTCACGTGGAGCATCGTGCTGGGCAGGCGCAGAACCCACATCCTCCCAGGACTGGGGCCGCGGGTGTTGCTTCCTGCCCTTGCTGCCTGAAAAACAATCCGGGACACGGAGAGCCATGGCAGCAGGAGGAGGCAGTGAGGGCCCAGCCAGCAGCCCCAAGCAGCCTGGCCAAAGGCAACAGCCCTCCACACAGCACTGGTGGCCCTGGGGCGCTCCCAGCACTGGGTGCTGAGGGACAGGGTTGGGAGCCCCAGGGCCAGAGAGGTGCAGCACCCTGAGCCTGGGGATAGCTGTGCCACGGCAGGGTCCCTGCGGTCACGCTGCCAGCACAGCCCAGGATACACGATCCGGCATGTGAGTGCTCAGCACGTGGCAGTGACCCACAGGGCGGGCAGGGCGGGCAGCCAGCTCACCCTTACTCACCAGCTGGGACGTGGGGCTGGCTTGGTGCTGTGCTGGGTTGGGTTGCCTGGGTCCCCATGCTGAGCTCTGCAGCTCCCAGCCCTGCCTGGCTCCCTCCACTGGTGTGGGGACTGGAACTCCCAGGCAGCACTGGGGATGCTGACAGTGCAGAGGACAGTGGCAGCCCCAAAGCTGCATCTCCTGCTCAGCACTCTGAGTAGGGAGGAGGCCTGGCTGCAGGAGATGGGCTGGTAGGACTCCCCACTCTGCCAGGGTACCTCCATCCCATGGGAAGGCCAACCCCCTCTCCTGCAGGGCTCCCTGGTGCCCTGCCAGCCTCGTGTGTGCACCGTGGGGTGGGGGACAGGGAGCTGGGCACTCTCACAAAGTTCATCTCAGCTCAAGTCCCCACCAAAAATGTGCTGGGCTGGGAGCGGCCAGGGACGTGTGGGGGTCACCCACAGCTTGGCACAGAGGAGCTTCTCCCACCTGGCATGGCCAGGAGGGAATCTGACCGCGGTCTATAAATACTGCTGGGCATGGGGGCACGTGGACGGGCTATTTCAGCTGAAGGTCAGGGGGGCACAGCCACACGTGGGCACCACCAAGAACCAACAGAGCTTACTCTGGAAAGGTGAGGGTGGCACTAGCGTGAGCAGGGACCAGGGAAGAGGCTTCCTGAAACAGCTCTCCCTGGTCAGGGGGGGCACTCGCTCTGAGCGGGGCTGGGGGATGCAATGGCTGCTGGTACGGGGGCTGCACTGGAAGCTTTCCCAGCCGTGCTCCCATCCCTTGGGAAGGGCTGGGCTGTCCAGGCACACTGGCAGCATCTCAGCCGTGCCTGAGGACAGCGCCCACTCCTCTGTCAGCAGCGTGCTGGGGCCGCTGCAGGCACGGGCCACCCCCATTGCCCCTCGGCCCTGCGGCCGCTGTGTCCCCACGTGTGCCAGGCCCTGTGTGTCGGCACCTTAACTTGGGTGCAACCAGTGCCGGCCCCATGGCTCCTGTGTGGGGAATGGTTACTGGTTCAGTGGGCTCCAGCCTTTTCCATTCACGTGCTGATGAATCACTTGACAAAAATGCAGCCCAATTCTGGGCGGATTTGTTCTGAACAGTGCGGCTTTGTGGAGGGGACGGCCGCGCTGTGCTTTCCCCGCCAAGACCCCACGGTGCAGCCAAAGCTGCTCCGCGCCCGCCAGGAACCAGGGTGGTGGGGAGGGCAGCCACAGGGATGGTGGAGAGAGCCCCGAGGAGAGCCCGGGACAAGGAGACTGGGTGAGGGATGGAGGAAACCCCTGGGTGCACAGGGACCAGCAGTTAGACCTCCCCAAATGCCAGTGCCCCCACTGGCCATGACACCCACCCCTCCTGCTGCCAGCCTGGGCAGCCACCAGCTCCAGGAGCAAAGCTGGGGACACACACAGTCACTCAGTGCCACAAACCCACCAGGATGTCTCTCTGGACTTGCCAGTTGTGAGGTTTATCCACCCTGGCCCCACACGGGGTGCCCCAGCTCAGGACACTGCTGTGCCCACCTGTTCCCCACGGGCAGAGAGGCAGCACAAAGGACCCTTAGCCCCAGGCCCCCTCCTCCCAGCCTAGGGTGTCCTGACTGGCTGCCCCTTCCTCCACCATCCCACCCCAAACCCCTCCAAGCTGCCCTGCCCACAGCTGCCCAGGAAGCACCAGTGGCCATGGACTGTGGAGGCTGCACCCAGGAGGCTGCTGCCAGGCTGGATGCCCAGGGAACAAAGCTCCCTTCTCCTGGGCTGCTGGCAGCATCGGAGCAGAAGAGCCGGCTGCCAGTGCCAGCACTGTCCGTGTCCCACCCGGCACTGCCAGCCCAGGCACCCGTCTCCCTAGTGAAGGCAGCCCCGGGGTCATTCCAGCCCCGCTCGAGCCCGGCAGAGCTGCAGAGCCGGCAAACCACCCCGGCAGGGACTCCTGCATCCCAGCGCTGCCCGGCACACGAGCGACAACCACCCCACGAGTGCCTGCCCGCACCCCAGCAGCCGCAGGGGCGGCGGAGTGGGTGCCCCCGCCCCGGCACAGCGGATTAGAGATGCTGAGGCTGGAGGTGCGGGGCCGAGCAGGGCGGTCCCGCAGCGGGGAGGCAGCGGGGGCTCCCCGGTGCCCGTGGGGCCGCGGGTCTGCCATGCCCGTGGGGGCTCCCCGGTGCCCGTGGGGGCTCCCCGGTGCCCGTGGGGCCGCGGGTCTGCCATGGCCGCGCGTCATCCCGGCCGTGACGGAGCGCAGGGAGCCCAATCAGCGCGGCCCCCGCGCCCGCCCACGGCCCCTCCGCACCGAACGGCTCCGGCCGCCGGGGCGGCACCGGGCACCGGCAGTGCCGGGCCCCGCCAGGCTCGGCGGGGTCTGCAGGCAGCCGCACCTCCCCGGCACGGACGGCTCTCACCACTCCCACCAAACCTCCTCCTCTGCGCGGTCCTCACTGGCTGCTGGCAGCCCCCACACTTCCTGTGCCCCCGTCCCGAGGAACCGAGCACTGGGATGACTGGAATCGGCACGATACTGCCAAGGGCCGCAGCCCAGGTGCCCCCGCTCTCCCCTGCCCCATCGGCCCCTCCGGGAGTGGTGCTGCCACGCAGGGCCAAAGCCACGGCCGTGCCCAAAAGGGCTGAGCATCACCCCCCTCCCGCTCCACAGCCCCACGCTGCTCCAGAAGGGACTGAGCAGAAGCCAGGTTTCCTGCTGTGGCCCCTGGCCTGGTTGTGGCCCCCACCAGGCAGCCGAGCATCTCCTGCAGTGGAGTGGCCCTGCCAGAGCACCTCCAGTCCCCAGTGCCCAGGCACGGCTCCAGTGAGGGATGGTGGACGGGGCAGCCCCAAGCCCTGCAGAAACCCCCTGCACATCTCACTGGCCAGGCTGCGCAAGTGTAGGCTGGCAGGTCACTTGTTCCAAGTCACCAGCTCCAGTGACACAACACCCAAGGCCCTCCATGACCCCCAGGCCCTCAGACACCCCATGTCCAATGCAGAGTTGCATGGGCCTTCCCCTGCACTGCCTGGAAGTGCAGCCCTGGGCTGCAGCTGCTCCAACCCTGCTCCAGAGCAGAGCGATTGTAGGGCAGGTGCAAGGGCAAAGGGGCCATGGGGGGGCACAGAGGGGTATGGCAGGCACTCCCCATGCTATGGAACAGGGATGCCAGCCCCCGGGCCAAGACCCTACAATGCACTCACCCTGATCACCTCTACTGAGGGCTGACTGTGAGCCTTGGGGCCCACTGGCCACCTCGGGTGCACCCACCCAGCACCACAGGACATCAGCCATCCCCACACCACCACATCTCTGTCAAGGACCCAGCCTGGACATGGGCCCCTCCAGCCACAGCAGCTGGGAAGGGTCCCGGCAGCACCAAGGGCCCCACACTGTCCCTGGGCTCTGCACACCTGCAGGGATGGAACTGTCCGAGGAGCATCCCAGCTCCAGAGAGCATCCAGGGGGAAGATGAGAAGCAGCAAAAGGCCAGGGATCACAGGATAATCCCAGGACACGCCCTGCTCCATCCCCAAAACCAGCACTGTCCCCACATGGACCCACACAAGGCACAAGTGACATATGAGCATCACAGGGCACCTGGGCTGGGAGCCAGAAGGTGCCAGTGCTGCCGGCAGCACAGACGGGAGGAGGCTGCCCTGGCAGGATGGGCTCCGGGCACTCGCAGGACAGGCACCTGCTGAGGGTAGTGGGGCAGCAGGAGACCAAAGCCCAGCCAGGCTGTGCCCTCCCAGGGGACGGTGGAGGCAGCTGGGGCCGCCAAGACAGACGGTGACTCAGCAGCTGAGTCAGGGCTGAGCCGGCACCCCACGACAGGCAGTGAGTCACAAGTGCCCCGAAAGCTGATCCTGACAGGAGTGTGATGGGAAGCCACAGCCGCGCTGCCAGAGTGGGCACAGGGCATCCTGCGGGCCAGGGACACCAGCTCCAGAAGCACCTCCAAATATCCAGTGCTCCATTTTGTCTCAAATCCTCCCTGTCCCCAACGTGCCTCACTGTGAGGCTGGGCAGAGCCGGGCGTGTGGAGCAGCAGCCAAGTGCTGCAGGAGTTGCCCTCACGGAGGAGAAAGGCTAGGATTGGGTTCTGGGAGGCGCAAGGGAAGCCTGGGAATCTGTCAGGAGCATCCTGGCTCTGGAGCAAGGGAGAGGGCAGGGCCATCCAGAGGTTGGGGCTGCCTCAGTGTTTGGGAATGTTACCTCTCCAGCTGAGCCTGGGAACGGCCCCGGGAAGGGAAGCGCCGGGAACTGGGGCCGGCCTGTTCGGTTCATATGTTAAAATTTAATAAGGGCATTATTCATAGAAAGAGGAATCCAGATCCCGGCGCTGCCAAGCCCTCCCTTTCAGCAGCATCCAAGCCGAACAAAGTGGGACGGGGGAAAGGAAATGCCTGGAAATAAGGAGTAGACGGGGGTGACCAAGCCCGTGGCGGTGGCTCCCGGGGCCGGGGGCTCCTCCGGGCTCTGGGCCCGTGCCGTGGCCGTGCTTGGAGGGCCCCAGCCGCCCCCAGGCCCCAGCCCCGCGCTGCCACGTACCTCCGCGGTGTCATCAGAGTCGGGGGAGGCCGGGCCCACCCGTGTCACTCACCGGGGAGGCGGCCAGTGGGGACCGGCCTCGGCGGAGCCGAGGGAGGGATGGGAGGGATGGCGGGCGCGGGGGTCCCCCCGGGACGGCGGGAGGCGCGGGGAGGGTCGGGCACAGCCCGGACGGAGGGACCGCGCCCGGCCGCGCATCCGCGCCCGCCGACACACCCCCGGGCCGGGCCGGGGCTGCGGGCAGGTGCCGGGAGTCGGGGGGCTCTGCCCCCTCCCCGCCCGCCCCGCGCCAACTTTCCGCCCCTTCCCCCGCTGGGAAGTTGGCGCGGGCCGGGCCGGGCGGGGCTGGGGCCGGGGGTCCCCGCGGCGCTCACCTACGTCGGCGTTGCAGAAGGCCTGCTGCGGGTGGATGGGCGAGCAGCTGCAGGCGTCGGCCGGGCGGGCCCTGCCGAGCAGCAGCACCGCCAGCCAGGCCAGCAGGCTGGGCAGCGCGGCGGGCATGGTGCGGGGCTGCGGGCTCGGCACCGGCCCCGATCCCGCACCCACCGCCGGGCCCGGCCGAGCCGCCGCCGGGAACTTCGGTCCGGCCGGGGCGGGCGCTCTGCGGCCGCCGCTCCGTTGCCTCCACGGAGCCGTTCGCTTCCTCCCCGCCGCGCTCGGCCTCGCTCTTTAACGTGCTCCGGGGATCTGCTGCTCCTCCTCCGCGTGGCGCGGGGCCAGCCCGGCTGCGCCCGCCCTCCGCGGGATGCGGCTCCGCCGCGACCGCCGCCCCCGCCCCGGCACGGCCCCCGCCGCGGGCACCGGCGGCCGCC
>NW_020919442.1:0-2558 GCF_003984885.1 Neopelma chrysocephalum | reverse complement strand
ATATTATATATAAATATATATTATATATATTATATAATATATTATATATTATATATAAATATATATATTATATATATATTATATAAATATATACATATATATGCAATTCTGCATAAGAGAAAAATAAAACATTTGCAAAAAAAATATAAAAAATGTTCTCCTATCAATTAATTAATTTAAGTTTTTAACCTGGCCTGCAGGTTTCCCATGGCAGGGCTCTTAATCTGTCTTTAGGGACTTATGTGCAGCCCAAACCCAACCCAGGAGTGATCTTCCCAAAGCACTGAGCTCATTCCCCAGCCAAGCTGACTTACAATAATGTCCTGCTTGGTTTTGAAAGTGTTGATGTAATGGCTGTAATGGAAATCTTCCATCTGCCTCAGGATGGCTGTCATGCAGGCCACGAAAATACCCTGCAAAGGGAAAAAACAAAATGCTGGTTATTCTCCTGTAAATTCTGAGTGTGACCTCATTGAGTGTCACCGAGCACAGTCCTGCATCATCTGAGTCCTGACATCAGCCTGGGACTCTTCAGTCCTCTGAACCAGCCAAGACTTCCTAAAATCCAAGTATGAAATCTGGGTGTCGCTTTCTTTCTCCTCAGGGATCACATTTTGCAAGAGAAACACATCTTCCCAACATGGCATTTTTATATATATATATATATATATATATATATAGATATACACACACACAAACTACATCTTCAGGGTCTTTTCCAACCCCATTCTCTGATTTTGAGGGTCTTCTCCGGCCCCATTCTCTGATTTTCAGCGTCTTCTCCAACCCCATTCTCTGATTTTCAGGGTCTTCTCCAGCCCCATTCTCTGATTTTCAGGGTCTTCTCCGGCCCCATTCTCTGATTTTCAGGGTCTTCTCCAGCCCCATTCTCTGATTTTCAGGGTCTTTTCCAACCCCATTCTCTGATTTTCAGGGTCTTTTCCAACTCAATTCTCTGAGTTTTAGGTTTAGCAGAGCCAGCTGCAATTCCCATGGGTAATATACTAACAAAAATAAGACATATTCCCAGCTCTTGATTTTTTCCACCTTTCTGGGCATGAAATACAGGGAAAATTAAAGCATTCCAAGTGTTTACACCTTCTAAGGTACTCCAGCAGTCAGAAATGCCCCTTAGGGATGTGTTACCCCTCAGTATTTAATCCCATTCAGCCAAGGTGATAAAAGGAGCATTTTTTCAGCAGACTCCTCGTGTCTGCAGTTAGAAACTGCACTGAAACCAACTTCTCCATGCACCAGGGCCCAAAGGGACTGGAAATCACAGCCCAGTGAATCAGTTCAAGGTGCAGCTGGATCAGGACACCTCCTATCCCAGCTGGAGCAGGACACCTCGTACCCCAACCCTTCAGCAAAACTACCCAAAGCCACATGTGAGGGCACAGAATTCTTGCAGGAAAGGGAAAGATTACTCCATAAATCACTGCTATGTGCTGAAACCTCCCAGGGGAATAAATTCCACCCTGAAAAAGTGGTAAAAGTGAGGAAGTGAAAGGCTCTCACGATGTGAGGGGACTGGCGGCTCATCCCGATCACCGTGCGGTTGATCCTCCTCAGCAGGCGCTCCATGATCAGCTGGATGTGCAGAGCTGTGGGGCCCTGGGGAGGTGCAAAAAGCAAAATGAGAGACCCATTCTTAAAGGACATTACCCCAGAGAGAGCTCCCTGGGCGGGGGGACTGCCCTGACAGTGGTTTATTGCCATTAGAGGAAGCAAAAAAAAAAGGAGATTTAAGCCCTCGAGCAATCGATTCAAATGCTGGAGGTGTTCACTTGGTGGGCAGCTCAGTTCATTGATCTGGCCCAGCTTCATTAGCTCATCCTGCTGCTCTGACTGGGCTTTGTTTTCCCTGAACAGCTCTTCAGGTCAAAGCAGTGTTTCCCCAGCAACTCAGAATCAATGTCCAGGACCACTGTGGGCAGTAACTGTGTTCCCCAGACTGAGCCATGTGCCCATTGCACAGAAACCAAACACTTCCATGACTTGCTCCAAATTATTCAACAAGTCACCAGAGTAGCTGGGATAACATTTTGTCCCCTAGAAAGGGAAGTAATGGCTTTTAGTACCGTGTGATAATGACTAATTCAACATTTCCTGGCTCCTTTTTAGACACAGAGAAAAAACCCGCAGTTCTACAAAGAACTCCCCGGCAGTGCAACACCATTTCTGTAAACATCACAACTTCCTAATGCTTTAAAGTATAAGTTGAGATGAATTTTTTTACCATAACCACTCCAAAGAAGAAGTGGCACCCTTGGGAGTTGATGCTCACCACATCTTTCCTGTCCAGCACTTCCAGAACGCTGCTCAGCAGCTGGGAACTGGCCTCGTGGCCAGGCTTGTGGGAATTGTCATCCAGCTGCCCACTCAGCTGGTCGATCAGCAGGGGCAGAAGGGCATCTCTGCACTCTGAAAGATGAGACAGAGACAGCACCACGTCAGGAGTAGTGCTCAGGAGGATGCTCAGGAGGATCCTCAGCATTCAGGGTACACGGGCACCACACAGGAGTTCTCTGCTCCCAAATTCACCTTGGACACCAAAA
>NW_020919441.1:0-1435 GCF_003984885.1 Neopelma chrysocephalum | reverse complement strand
TTGTGTGTGTGGTTTTGGGGTCCCCCCTGACCCCCCTTTTTCCCCCCTGCAGTACCTGGGTTATTTTGGGGATGCCAAGCTCAGGCACCTGGGGGGTCTCTGAGGTGGTTTTGGGGTCCCTGAGATGGTTTTTGAGGGTCCCAGGGGGTATTTTTGGGGCGTGGGGGGTTTTGGGGTCCCCCTGATCCCCCTTTTTCCCCCCTCCCACAGTACCTGGGCTATTTTGGGGACGCCAAGCACAGGTACCAGCGGCTCTACGTGAAGTTCCTGGAGAACGTCAACAAGAAGGATTATGTGAGGGTCTGCTCCAGGAAACCCTGGCACCGGCCCCTGGCGCTCAGGTGAGACACCTGGGCACACCTGGGCACACCTGGGGGCACCTGGGCACACCTGGGGACATTGGGGACACACCTGGGCACACCTGGGGGCACCTGGGCACACCTGGGCACACCTGGGCACACCTGGGCACACCTGGGGACACCTGGGCACATTGGGGACACACCTGGGTACACTTGGGGGCATTGGGGACACACCTGGGGGCATGGGGACGTACCTGGGCACACCTGGGGACACCTGGGCACACCTGGGGGCATTGGGGACACCCCTGGGGGCATTGGGGACACACCTGGGGGCACAGGGACACCCCGGGTTGTTTGAGGGTCTGCTCCAGGAAACCCTGGCACGGGCCCCTGGCGCTCAGGTGAGACACCTGGGCACACCTGGGCACACCTGGGGGCATTGGGGACACACCTGGGCACACCTGGGCACACCTGGGCGCACCTGGGGGCATTGGGGACACACCTGGGCACACCTGGGGGCACCTGGGCACACCTGGGCACACCTGGGCACACCTGGGCGCACCTGGGGGCATTGGGGACACACCTGGGTACACTTGGGGGCATTGGGGACACACCTGGGGGCATGGGGACGTACCTGGGCACACCTGGGGACACCTGGACACACCTGGGGGCATTGGGGACACACCTGGGGGACTCTGACGGGGCCCCAGAGCCATTCGGGGGGTCCTGGGGATCCTCAAAAACTTGGGGCTCCCCAAGGTCCTGGGAGGGGCGTCCTGGGGGGGTCCCAAATATCCCCAAAATTTGGGGGGTCCCCCAGGTGATGGGGGGGGTCCCAAATGTCCCCTGTGGGTTTGGGGGGGTCCCCATTACCCCCCTGGCCTTGGGGGGGTGGGGGGTCCCCCTAAAACCTTGGGGGACATTTGGGGGGGTCCCCAACGTTTGGGGGGGGGGAGGTCTTCAGCATTTGGGGGGGTCCCCAACATTTTGGGGGGGGTCCCCAACATCCCCAACATTTGGGGGGGGTCCCCAACATCCCCAACTTTTGGGGGGGTCCCCAACATCCCCAACATTTCGGGGGGGTCCCCAATATTTGGGGGTGCCCCCAATATTCGGGAGGGTCCTTATTCCCCCCC
>NW_020919440.1:0-1645 GCF_003984885.1 Neopelma chrysocephalum | reverse complement strand
GTAAAAACACGGGGAAAAAGGGGAGCGGGAAGGAGGAGGGCGCGGGACTTTGGAGACGGGGGGCACTAGAAGGGGATTTTACCCTTTTCCTGGAAAAATTAGGTGGGAAAAGGGTGCCCCCCTGCCCGCCAAGGACTGACCCACCCGGAGGTGGCCGCGACACCTGAACCTTCCCCATGGGGACCGGGATGGGGAGGGGTTGGGATAAAGGGGCTCGGGGATCTCTGGCGGGGTTTGGGTGGGACCCGGGTGGGTTTTGGGGGTGGATTTAGGTGGATTTCGGGTTGCCACGTCCTCCGGATGACACCGCCACCTCCCGGACACCGTCCGGGCTCCTTTCCGAGGAGGAGGAGGAGGAGACAGGATGACCGCGGTGTGTCACCCCCCCTCCTTCCCCATCCCACCCCACCCGCCGCTCCCGGTGCTGCCCCGGGCGCGCGCGAGACCCCAAAAAACTTCAAGGAGTTGTTGGAAGAGCCGCGGGTGCTCCGGCAGCAGCAGGTTTGGGTCTGGAAGGCTCCCGGAGCGATGCCGTTGTGTATTCCCAGATCCAGAGCTGCGCCATCCCCGCGGAGTCGCCCGCCGGGATCTCCCTCCCGGAGTTTGTTGTAGGAGAGGTCGAGGCTGTGGAGGGTTTTTGGGGAGACCGGGGGGCACCTGGGGCAGCTCCAGATCCATTCCCGGGATCTGCCTGGCACAGGATCCCCACCACCACCCCCCGCCAGCGCCAGGAGCCAGATCCCACCAGCACCAGGGATACCTCAGGAGCGGGAAGGGGGATCCAGGCATCCCTGTGGAGCAGAGGGGGGTCAGTGGTGCTGAGGGGATCCCAATCCCATCCCCAGGAAGCCCCGGGATCCATCCCCCGGGTGGCACCGGGATCTGGCAGGATGAAGACAGGGAAATCCTCCCTTGGGGACCGGATCCCAGGGGGGAATTACTGGGGGCTGATTCCTGTGGGAATTGGGGATTTGATCCCAGGGGATTGAGGTCTGGACACCTGTGGGATCAGGGACTGGATCCTGGGGGATTGGGGTCTCAGATCCTGTGGGGATTGGGGTTGGAATCCTGGAGATTGGATCCCTAAGGGATTAAGGACTGGATCCAGGGACTGGGATCTGGATCCTCTGGGGATCAGGAAGTAGAGAGGGGGGAACGGGGGGGAGAGGTTGGATTCCATGGGGATCAGGGACTGGATCCTGACTGGAGGATCGGGAGGATTGGAATAGGATTGAGGATAAGATCCTGAGAGGATTGGGGACAGGATTCCTGGGAGATGAGGGACTCCCAGACCACAGTGGGGGAGAAATCGAGGGATTGAATCCCAGGGATCAGAGACCAGATCCTGAGGACTGGGGGACTGGATCCCAGGGATCAGCAAATGGATCAGGCAGGACACACATGACATGATGGGATCCCTGGGGATCAGGAACAGTATCCTTGGGGAATTGGGGGCTGGATCAGGGGGATCAGGGCCAAATTCCGGGGGTTCCTCTACCAGATCCAGGGTGCCAGAGAGGGGGTCCAAACCCCCCAGATCCCATAGGATTTGGGATAGCAGATCCTGTGGAATTCGGGACACCAGATCCCTGCAAGTCCAGCCCAGCCCAAACATCCACCCAACCCTTCCTCTTCCTCTTTCTCC
>NW_020919439.1:0-1965 GCF_003984885.1 Neopelma chrysocephalum | reverse complement strand
TGGGTGGTGCTGGGCACCAAGATGGCCGACATCGCCAAGATGGCGGCTTGTGGGGAGAAGAAGAAGCAAGATGGCCGCCCTGCCGCGGGGTGGGTGGTGCTGGGCACCAAGATGGCCGACATCGCCAAGATGGCGGCGTGTGGGGAGAAGAAGAAGCAAGATGGCCGCCCTGCCGCGGGGTGGGTGGTGCCGGGCACCAAAATGGCCGACATTGCCAAG
Source organism: Neopelma chrysocephalum (assembly GCF_003984885.1). Taxonomy (NCBI): domain Eukaryota; kingdom Metazoa; phylum Chordata; class Aves; order Passeriformes; family Pipridae; genus Neopelma; species Neopelma chrysocephalum. Next base: position 1,746 of record NW_020919439.1, on the reverse strand, counting down.
ATGGCGGCGTGTGGGGAGAAGAAGAAGCAAGATGGCCGCCCTGCCGCGAGGTGGGTGGTGCCGGGCACCAAGATGGCCGACATCGCCAAGATGGCTGACGTCGGTCGTGCAGGTCAGGAGCAAGATGGCGGCCCTGCCACAGGGGGGTGGGTTCAAGATGGCCGACGTTGGTTGTAGGGACGGCGAGCAAGATGGCCGCCGTGCTGTGCAGTGGGGCAGCTGCTGTTGAGTGTTGCTCGGTCTCAAGATGGCCGCCGGCGCACCAAGATGGCTGACGTTGGTTGTGCGGGAGCAAGATGGCCGCCGGTCTGTTGGACGTGGCGGCGCAATGGCTGCCTTGGCTCTGGAGGCGGGATCAAGATGGCCGCCAGCGGGCCAAGATGGCTGACGTCGGTTGGGTAGATCAGGAGTAAGATGGCCGCCCTGCCACAGGGGAGGTGGTGCCGGGCACCAAGATGGCTGACGCTGCCAAGATGCCTGACGTCGGTTGGGTAGCTCAGGAGCAAGATGGCCGCCAATGTGGTGGAAGAGCAAGGCTGCCATTGGCTGAGCTGGCCAAGATGGCCGCCGTTATGCAAATGAGGCCCAAGATGGCCACGGAAGTCCTGGCAGAGCAAGGCCACCATTGGCTGAGCATTGGTTGCCCCGCCCACAGCCCAATATGGCGGCTTCTGGTGGCCATCTTGGGTCCCCATTGCTAAGGGTGGTTGGGCCTGGCGGCCATCTTGGATGGCACTGTTGCCATGGAAACCTGGCGGCCATCTTGGCTCCCTGGTGGCCATCTTGAATCCTTGGTGTCCATCTTGGATAGCGCTGTTGCCATGGAAACCTGGTGGCCATCTTGGATCCATGGTGGCCATATTGGATAGCGCTGTTGCCATGGAAACCTGGTGGCCATCTTGGCAGCCATCTTGATGGTCTGGAGGTCATTTTGGTGACCATCTTGGATCCCACTGCCTACAGAAGGGTCTGGCGGCCATCTTGAATCCCTGGCGGCCATCTTGGCTCCTTCTCCCCCCATTCCTGCCGCCACCTTGTCCCCTCCTCTTCCCGGCAGCCATGTTGCCCCTCTGCCATCTTGAATCCCTGGCGGCCATCTTGGCTCCTCCTCCCCTCATCTCTGCCGCCATCTTGTCCCCTCCCCTTCCCGGCAGCCATGTTGCCCCTCCGCCATCTTGAACCCCAGCCCCGCCCCCTACTAACCCTCCCCCACCCAATTTTGGGTTGATTCGAGTGGTTTTTGGGTGCAATCAGGGCGGGGAGAGGAGCATCCCCTCAGCATTAAACCCCTGGATTTGGGTTGGAAAGTTTCATTTTTACGGTTTTTGGCGTTTTTTGGTGCTTTTTGATGTTTTACGTTGTTTTTTAGTGCATTTTGGTTATTTCTTGGTGTTTCATGGGGGTTTTTTGGTTGTTTTTTGCTGTTTTACGGACTTTTATGGTGGGTTTCGGGTGTATTTTGGTCGTTTTTGGACATTATTTCGTGTTTTTTGGTCCTTTTCGGTGGAGTTTTCCAGTGTTTTTTATGTGGATTTTGGTCAGTTTTGGGTGCATTTTGGTCATTTTTGCTGAGTTTTGGTGGGTTTTGTGTGGATTTTAGTGTTTGTTGAGTGGATTTTGGCGTTTGTTGGGTGTCTTTCGGTGGGGTTTTGGGAGTTTTTTTTGTGGTTTTTGGTATTTTTGCTGGTTTTCTTTTCGTTGGTGTTTTTTGGTGGAGTTTTGGCATTTTTTCGTGGGGTTTTGGTG
>NW_020919438.1:0-336 GCF_003984885.1 Neopelma chrysocephalum | reverse complement strand
AGCCAAGGTCTACTTGGCATGGTGAGTGCAAGCCCTTACAAAATGTCACAGTTTCACACCAGCCAGTTTCAAGAACCTGCATTTTCCCTTGCCCCCTGCAATTTTAAAACACTTGAAATATATTTGTATTGTGTTTATCCTCTCCATTTTCACCTCATGGGAACCCATCAGTTCTCAATTTGCTGTGGGGGTGGGTCCTGTAGAGAAACACAGGAAAATCACCTGCCATCTTTGTCAGCTCGATGCAGAACAACACCTCAGGCCAAGCTCGGTGGTTCTTGCTATCAGGACAAGGCAGAGCTTTAGTGTGAGCACCTAAAGATATATGTATAGAGG
>NW_020919437.1:0-1398 GCF_003984885.1 Neopelma chrysocephalum | reverse complement strand
GTATTCTCATCTTCCTCAGTCCGACCTTTCTTCCTTTCCATTGTTCTTGACCCGCTCGCTCAAGCTTGGAGAAAGCCCTGGTTCCTGGCCTATTTCTCCTATTCAAATGTCTACTTTAGCTTACTGAATCTTAATTTATTACCTCTAGGCCCATTACATGTACCTTAGCACTCTGTTAAGCTTCGGTCCAGTTAGCAGTACAGAACAAATCGTTTTGAATGTAAGTAACTTGTTAGTAGGCCCAAGTTTCTTAGTTAACTCTTTTGGGCTTACCCTCCTGTTTCAGTCCCCCCTTTTACTTATAACTTACGAATTCCTTCATCAAGTTCCAATGGGTTTTGGTAGGTATGCATCACTGCCCACACTATTTGTATCCTTTTAAGTGCAGTACTTACTTTGTACCATAGCCAAGCATTGAAGATCATCATCAGTATTATGCTGGCTACAACAACTATTACTGGATGTATTAAGTAGTGAAACACCTGTGATGCTGTAGGGGAGTATCCTATAAAGATGTCCCACCAGTGGTGTTCTCCCACCTTTTTCACTTTGGTTAAAATAGTTTTTATGTTTTCTGTGTCATGTTCCACTTGCCAGAGCATTCGCCAAGTTGTTCTGTTCACTTCTTGGACCAGTTTTTCTATGTCAGGATGTCTAAGCATTGCTTTGAAAAGACTAATGTTCATTCCTATCTGTAATTTTGGCACATCATGATAAATCATATAATCGGCTTCAATCAATTGTAAAAATTGGTACCATTCGCAACTTCATGACAAGCATCTACGGTAAAATTAGCACAAAAGGTCCTAACACATGCACACCCATTTCCTACGTAATAGACTTGTGATTGGACTTTAGCATGGGGAGGCATCTCAAAGGTACACACACTATTCTCAGTATCTAAGCATAAATCTTCATTTTCTGCTACAACATTTTCACAGATATATCCTAATTGTCCCCTAGGAGTACAAGCCTCGGTACTAACTGACTGCCACTTTTTCTTGGTGTGATCATAACTTGCCCAAACATTATGGTCAATAGGTCTGACAATCATGTTTTGGTGTATGGCTCCTAATGTATTGTGAAATTCACTAACTGCCACCATGCTTGATAATTTTTCTATTCCCACAGGTCGGGGGAGTTGTCAAGGTGGTGGTGGCTTTAGTCAGTGGTGTGGTAGGAGGTTTAGTAGTTGGGATACTTGATGTAGCCTTAATTATAAATCTCCTGACTATATACACTTTTTTAGTTGTCCATTGACATATCCCAGAAACTGTTCTATTTAGAGTGAAGGTGTGCCAACATTCATCAGAATTGCATTCATGTTTACTGAGTACATTTCCGAAGTTACGCGGGTAGGTGAGTCTTATTTGCAGATTATCCCGTATGGAAATGATA
>NW_020919436.1:0-998 GCF_003984885.1 Neopelma chrysocephalum | reverse complement strand
GGGTGGGGATGCTCAGGGGATCCCTCGGTGTGGGGGTCCCTCATTTTGGGGGTCCTTTGCTGTGGATACTCGGGGGTCCCTCCTTGTGGGGGTGCCCCAGTGTGGGTCCCTCGCTGTGGATGCTCAGGGGGGGTCTCTCAGTGTGGGGGTCCCCCAGTGTGAGGGTCCCTCGGTGTGGGGGTCCCTCGGTGTGGGGGTCCCCCGGTGTGGGGGTCTCTCGGTCCTTCATTCCGGGGGTCTTTCATCACGGGGCTCCCTCGCTCTGGGGGTCTCTCCGTGCACTGGTCCCACTTTGTGGGGGTCCCACTGTGCAGGGGTCTCTTGGTGGGGTGATCCCACAGGACGGGGGTCTCTCGGTCCTTCGTTATGGGGGTCCCTCGGTCTGGGGGTCTCTCCATACACCGGTCCCGCTTTGCGGGGGTCCCACTTTGTGGGGGTCCCTCGATCTGGGGGTCCCTCGGTGTAGGGGTCTTTCTGTGTGGTGGTCCTGCTTCGCGGGGGTCCCTCGGTGATCTAGGGGTCTCTCCGTACACCGGTCCCGCTTTGCAGGGGTCCCTGGGTCTGGGGGTCCCTCGCTCTGGGGGGTCTCTCTGTACACAGGTCCTGCTTCGCGGGGGTCCCGCTTTGAGGGGGTTCCTCGATCTGGGGGTCCCTCGGATTGGGGGTCTCTCCGTGCGCTGGTCCCATTTTGCGGGGGTCCCTCGGTCTGGGGGTCTCTCCGTGCGGGGGTCCCTCACTCTGGGGGTCTCTCCGTGCACTGGTCCCATTTCTCAGGGGTCCCTATTCTCAGGGGTCCCACTTGTCGGGGGTCCCTCAGTGATCTGGGGGGTCTCTCCGTGCACCGGTCCCACTTCGCGGGGGTCCCTATTCTCGGGGGTCCCACTGTGATCTGGGGGTCTCTCCGTGCACCGGTCCCACTTCTCGGGGGTCCCACTTCTCGGGGGTCTCTCCCTCCCTCCTTCCTCCCGGGGGTCCCCCCCTTTCGCTGTACTCCCTCC
>NW_020919435.1:0-564 GCF_003984885.1 Neopelma chrysocephalum | reverse complement strand
TCAACACAGCCCTGAAGATCTGCACATAGGAGAAAACAATGAAAATGAAACATCCCAAAAAAGGAAAACCACTAAAAGCAAGAAGCCCAATTTCCCTCAGGTTTGTGCCTGAGCAGGTGAGCTTGAGGATGTGTGGGATTTCACAGAAGAACTGGCCCAGGGCATTGCCCTGGCACAGGGGCAGGGAAAATGTATTGGCTGTGTGCAACAGGGAATACAGAAAGCCAGTGGCCCAGGCAGCTGTTGCCATGTGGGCACAAGCTCTGCTGCCCAGGAGGGTCCCGTAGTGCAGGGGTTTGCAGATGGCAACGTAGCGGTCGTAGCACATGATGGTGAGGAGGGAAAACTCTGTTGAGATGAAAAAGGCAAAGAAAAAGAGCTGTGCAACACATCCTTCATAGGAGATGGTTGTGGTGTTCCAGCGGGAATTGTGCATGGCTTTGGGGACAGTGGTGCAGATGCAGCCCAGGTCTGTGAGGGAGAGGTTGAGCAGGAAGAAGCCCATGGGGGTGTGCATGTGGTGGTCGCAGGCTACGGCACTGAGGATGAGGCCGTTGGCCAGGA
>NW_020919434.1:0-746 GCF_003984885.1 Neopelma chrysocephalum | reverse complement strand
CGTGGGGACTGAGAGAGAGACAAGGGGGGCACAGGGATGTGGGGTGGAGGACATGGGGACAGTGACACGGGAACGGTTTGGGGACAGGGGGAAGGACAGGGGACACTGGGGACACGGGGACAGTGTGGGGGCATGGGGACAGGGTGGGGATATGGGGACAGTGTGGGGACATAGGGACAGGAAGAGGGACATGGGGACAGGGAGAAGGACGTGGGGACAGTGTGGGGACATGAGGACAGGTACAGGGTGAAGGACAGGGGACAATTTGGAGACATGGGAACAGTGTAGGGACATAGGAACAGGCACAGGGTGAAGGACAGGGGACAGTGTGGGGACACCAGCTCAGATTGGGGTGGGGACACAAGGACAACCCGGGGGGGACATGGTGAGGGACATGGGGACAGGGATAGAGAAGCAGTGTGGGGACAGCAGGACAAGGTAAAGGACAGGGAGACAATGCAGGGACACGGGGACAGTTTGGGGACATGGAGACAGAGCCGGGGGGGTGGTGGGGACACTGTGGGGACACGGGGACAGTTTGGGGACATGGGGACAGAGCCGGGGGGGTGATGGGGACACTGTGGGGACACGGGGACAGTTCGGGGACAGGGATGGGAGTGGGGAGGAGACACAGGGGCACAGACCGACGGCGAGGCCACCTCCCCATCCCCTCCCGCCCCTCCCTGTCCCCTCTCACCCTTCACTGTCCCCCCTCCTCCCTTCATGGGTCCCTCACGCCCCCCCCC
>NW_020919433.1:0-1108 GCF_003984885.1 Neopelma chrysocephalum | reverse complement strand
ATGAGGGGGGTGTGGGTACAGGATGGGGGAGGACTGGGGTGCCCCCCCAACCCTTGAGACTGGAGGGAATTAGGGACAGGAAAGGTGACAGGGATCGGGAGGCACTGACAGGAACAGGGGGATGTGGGTCCCCCCACCCCAAACCCCTTAAAACCTCGATCTGGGGGGGTTAGGAGTGTGAGAGGGGGGCACAGGGATGAGGGGGATGTGGGTATAAGGGGTGAGGGGGATGTGGGTACAAGAAAGGTGACGGGGATCGGGAGGCACTGACAGGACCGGGGGGGGATGTGGGTCCCCCCACCCCAAAAAACTCCTGAACGCCCTGATCTTGGGGGGTGGGAGTGAGGGCTGGGAGGGGTCCCGGGTGCCCCCCCCCTCACCACAGCGCCGGGGTCGCGCAGGTCCTGCGCTGACAGCCCCAGGCTCTCGGCGTCCAGCCGGTACAGCCCCGGCTCCTGACGCCACTTGAGCCGCTTGCTGCTGTCCGAGCCCGCGTCGGCGCAGGGGCACAGCACCTGGGGGGGAAAAACAGGGGGTCAGCGCCATAAAACCCATCCAAGGACAGCCCCAATCCCACCAGCTCACCCCAAAAACCAGCACCTGGGGGGGAACAGGGGGGTCAGCGCCACAAAACCCATCCAAGGACAGCCCAGTTTCACCAGCTCATCCCAAAAACCCGCCCCAGAACCCTCCCGGTTTCACAAACACACCCCAAAAACCCACCCAAATCCCCTCCTGGCTCCACAAACCCACCCAAGCACAGCCCAGTTCCACCAACTCACCCCAAAACCCATCCAAAGCCTCCCAGTTCCACTAAACCAACCCCAAGTCCCCCCAAACCACCTTCCAATCCCACCAACTCACCCCAAACACCCATCCCAGTCCCCTCCCGGCTCCACAAACACACCCCAAAACCCCCCCAAGCACAGCCCCATCCCACCAGCTCACCCCAAACACCTGCCCAAATCCTCCCAGAGCCCCAAAAATCCCCCTCCAGGTTCCACTAAACCAACCCAAAGTCCCCCCAGATCCCCTTCCAGTTCCACCAACTCACCCCAAAACTCCCCCGAATCCCCCCAGCACCTCCCCAAACCCTCCCGAGCCCCCT
>NW_020919432.1:0-718 GCF_003984885.1 Neopelma chrysocephalum | reverse complement strand
GGCTCCTGAGTGGAGTTAAGGGCAGGGAGTTCAGTCACCAATCACCACTGTGGGCAAAACAGACTCCATCCAGGGAAAGTCATTTCATTCCTTCAAAATCAAACCTTCGAGTAAGATAATGGGACAGAAAACCAAACCTTAAATACCTTCCCTTCACCCCTCCCTTCAGCCAGGCTCAACTTCACTCCCCAGTTTTCTGCCCCCTCTGCCCAAGTGGCTCAGGGTGATGGACAAGGTGGCTTGGGGACAGTTCATCCCACGTTGGTTTTGCTGTTCCTTCCTCCTCACACTCTGCCCCTGCTCCAGCCTGGGCTCCATCCCACACACACAGTCTCCAACGGGGGCCTTCCCATGGGCTGCATTTCCATACAAACGCCTCCAGCCTGGCTCCCTCCCACGGGCTCAGTCCTTCAGGAACACGCTGCTCCAACGGGGCTCTCGATGGCCTCCCAAGTTCTGCCAACAAACCTCCTCCAGCAAGGGCTTCTCTCTCCATGGGGCCACAGGGCCTGCCAGGAGCCTGCTCCAGCTCGCCCTCCCCACGGGCTCACAGCCTCTTGGGGCACTCCCTGGCTCTGCTGGCAGCTCCTCCAGGGGCTGCAGCTGCATCTCTGCTCCACCCTGCACCTCCAGGGGCTGCGGGGGCACAGCCTCACCCACCATGCTCTGCTCCACGGGCTGCACAGCACATTCTGACACAGCCCCTGGGCCACCTCCT
>NW_020919431.1:0-4115 GCF_003984885.1 Neopelma chrysocephalum | reverse complement strand
AATAATAACAAAAATAACAATAATAGTGATAGCAATAATAATAATAAATAATTGTAATAGTAATAAAATATATAATAGTAATAATACAAATATATAATAATATATAATTATATATTATAATTATATATTATATAATTATATATTATAACAAGTGCCCTAAATCTGATCCATTATTTCAATTGACTTCATGATTTCAGGTGACTTCAGTCTATTTTGTGATGAGAGGGATCCCCAAGGAGGACCAAACACCTCCAGCATCTCCAAGCTGAGGACGTAGATGTGGGAAACCACAGGGCCACCACCTGCTTCAACATCAGTTTTTCCCCCTTTTTTCTCCTGCCAAAGTACAGCTTTGGCCTTTTTTGTGACCCAGAAAAGACTGAGCTGCTGCTCTGAGTGTTTTTTTGGTGCAGAAACCAGCAATTCCCAGGTCCTTCTCCACAGGGAGGAAGCCAAGGGGCTTCTCTTTATCAGATGCCCAAAGATATTTTTATCCCTGAGAAAAAGTTGGATGTGAACTAATGAATTTTCACTTTAAATTGCAAAATCAGATGCTCATTAATTCCCTGCGTGAGGGAAAATGATCTCAGTGCACCAGGTAAGAAATCACTTGGATAACCCAGAGGTTTAGCTGGGAAAAGGAAAATCCTGCAAGGGAGAAACAGAGCAGGTTGTGTGGAGATTGCACAGATGAGCATGTGTGTATTTGTAATGGATGTATTGATTTATTTATTACAGCTGACACTGGAAAATAGGAGAATTTCCAAACCTGCTGGTGAATTCTGGGTCCCAGGGAAGGCAAGAGGAGAATTCTATGGATGTGATGGGTGTTCCCCAGAGGATGGGAAGGGAAGTGGGAAGACAAAGCAAGTTCTTATCCCTAACTGCAGATTGCAGAAGGAAAATGGATGGTGATTCCATTTGTTGTCTAAATGTTGACCAACTTCACTGCAGAGAGTGAGGAGCTGAGGACACAGGTTGCCCAGAGAAGCTGTGGCTGCCCCTGGATCCCTGGAAGTGTCCAAGGCCAGGTTGGACAGGGCTTGGAGCAACCTGGGCTGGTGGAAGGTGTCCCTCCCATGGCAGGGGGTGGCACTGGATAGTCTTTAAGATCCCTCCCAACCCAAACCATTCCATGAGTCTGTGATTCCTGGCTGCTCATTCCCAGCACATTGAAGGACAATGGGAAAGGAATTATGACTGTTCCCACAGCCTGGGTTTGGCTGCATTTATTGGGAAACCTAAAAATTTTCTAAAATTTTCATTGGACAGATCACTGGTCTCCACTGAAATCCCTTTGTGCCACCAGAGTGGAATCATGGAATGGTTTGGTTTGGAGAGACCTTAAAGATCATCCAGTCCCATCCCCTGCCCCCTACAAGGACACCATCCACTGGCTCAGCTTGCTCCAAGTTTATCCAATCTGTCCTTGGACACTTCCAGGGATCCAGGGGCAGCCACAGCTTCTCTGGGCAACCTGGGCCAGGACCTCATCATCCTCACAGACAGGAATTCCTTCCCAATATCCCATCTAACCCTGCTTTTTGTCAATTTGAAGCCATTCCCCTTGTCCTGTCACTCCAGCCCTTGGAAATAGTCTCTCTCCATCTTTCCTGGAGCCCCTTCAGGCCCTGCAAGGCCACAATCAGGTCACCCCAAAGCTTCTCCTCTCCAGGCTGAACAATCCCAGCTCTCCCAGCCTTTCCTCCCAGCAGAGCTGCTCCAGCCCTGGGATCCTCTTGGGGCCTCCTGTGGACTCTCTCCAGCAGCTCCATGTCCTTGCTGGGCTGTTCCCCAGGTGTCACACACAAGTCCCACCTTCCACAACTTTCAGACATGAGCCCAAGCCCGTCCCGTGATATCCCTGACCTGTCACAGGACCCTGGCTGGAAAAACAAGGCTGAGCTCAGGATTTTAGGGTGGGAATGAACAGCCAAGCAACGTTCCTGGTGTAGAAGTGGTGGGAATTTTGCAGAACTGGTGGCAGGTTCTGGACACAGCACCGAAATCAGCTGGGGATGGTCATGGAACACACTCTGAGAGACAGGGGGGAGTGTTGGGGTGTCCTGGGCAGGGCCAGGGCTTGGACTGGATGATCCTGGGGGTCCCTCCCAGCTCAGGAATTCCATGACAGGCCCTCCCAACCGGGTCCCTCCTAAATTTTCCCTGGGATTTTATCTGCTGGAAGCACAGGAGAGATGCCCAACTGTCCCCTCTTCCCTCAGCCATCAACCCCACCATCCCATTTTCCTTTATTTACCTCTTCCCTGCTCTCCTTTTCCACGGGGTGAGGATTTCAAGGCCAACAAAAAAACCCCAAAAAACCCCTTTCAGTGATAAACAATCCCCGATTGTTACCGGCGTTTAAGCCTAACAAAAGATTAGCTCTTTAAATATACAGAATTTAAGGACTAACAGCTCGAGTCGTTGATTATCCTCAGAGGGGAAAACTTTAGGGCAGAGTGATTCAGTCACCGCTTTTATGGGGGAATAATCGAAGAGTTTGGATCAGAATTTGCTGCAGGAACAGAGATTTTTGTCCTTCTGCTGGAGCCTAAAACTCCAATTTGGAGGTTCCCATTCCACGAGGATCCCAAGGAGAGAGACAAAGTCACCCTCCAGCATCCCGGTTTCCCAAAGGCAATTTTGGAAACGATAAAATCGTCTCTGTGCCGCTGGAATCCCGGAGCTTTGGCTGCTCTGGGCGCTCAGGACTCTTCCCCCTCCGCCTCAAATCACTTCACAATTAATCCTTCCCGCTCCATCTCCAAGCTCTTTACGCCCCATCTGTTTCTGGAACGGCTCCTCGGCTAATAAATATGATTTTCTCCGGATTAATTCACACCTTCCCCGGCTAAAAGATGAGCGCAGGTAATTAAATACCGCAGATGTTAAACATTAGTGACAACACCGAGATCCCTTCGCAGTCTGGCAGGGAACAAGTTTTATCCCTGGGGGTTGTTAATTAAGCTCCTTTTCCTTCCCTGGCTGTCCAGGTTCTTGCAGATCCGAGTTGAGGGTTTTTTGCAGCCAGAGGTAAGGAAAAAAATTCCTTTATTTTCGGGTGTTTTGCGCTGAACTCGGCGGGAAATAGAGGGAAGAATTTGGAATTTTGGTGGCATTTAATTGTGTTCCCTGGAGGGATTTTGTCAGGTACAAACCCAATGTCCGAGGGTTTAACTGGAACTTCCAAAAATTGCTTGTGGTATAAAACATTATCCCATGTGAGAATATTGATAGAATATTATGACTATAATATTATGACTATAATATTATGAATATTCACACAAGAATATTCATATTCCAGTTTAACTGGAACTTCCACAACTTGCTTGTGGCATAAAACATTATCCCACGTGAGAATATTGATAGAATATTATGAATATAATATTATGAATAGAATATTATGACTATAATATTATGAATAGAATATTATGACTATAATATTATGACTATAATATTATGATTATAATGTTATGAATATTCACACAAGAATATTCATATTCCAGTTTAACTGGAACTTCCACAACTTGCTTGTGGCATAAAACATTATCCCATCTGAGAATATTGATAGAATATTATGAATATAATATTATGACTATAATATTATATTCATAAATTCTATTCTATTCTATTATATTCTTGTGTGAATATTCATAATATTATAGTCATAATATTATATTGAATATATATAATATATAATATATGAATATATGTGAATATTATGAATATTCACACAAGAATATAATATTATTACTATAATATTATGAATATTCACACAAGGATATAAACACCTGGCCTTAAAGATGGGGAAAAAAAGAACCCAAAACTACATAAATATTTTCTGTAACGTTTTTAAAATGTTATTTCAACTGTGGAAAAGACAAAGCTGGGAGTGGAAAAACAGCGTTGGAGGGTTGGAATTTTTTCCTGCTTTCAAAAGCCTGGGGTTCTTAGTTTTCCATGGAGAATTCGGGGTGATATTCCATTAATTTGGGGTGATTTTCCATTAATTTGGGGTGGAGAGGGTGTCCCAAAATAAGAGGGAGTTGAAGAGCAGCTTGGGGGGGGGTGATGCCATCTGTATTTAGAGTTCTGAGCTTCCCAGCTCTAAG
>NW_020919430.1:0-358 GCF_003984885.1 Neopelma chrysocephalum | reverse complement strand
AGAGGGGACACGTTGGGGGTCAGAACCACGGCGGGGGGGGCTCCGGGAGACCCCCCCTCTGGGGACACAAAGGGGACACGTTGGGGGTCAGAACCAGGGCTGGGGGGGCTCCGGGGACCCCCCCTCTGGGGACACAAAGGGGGGACAATGTGGGGACAAAGGGGGGGCACAGGGGACCCCCCCACTGGGGACAAAGGGGGGACACAGATGGGACATAAAAGGGGGACACAAAGGGGGGACACAAAGGGGGACATGGGGGGGACCCCCAAGGGGGTAAATGGGGGGACAGATCAGGGGACACCCCCCAGGGACCCCCCCGGAATGGAAAAGGGTCACTCGGGGGTACAAAGGGGGGACA
>NW_020919429.1:0-1380 GCF_003984885.1 Neopelma chrysocephalum | reverse complement strand
GTGTTTTCCAACTCCACAAACCGGGAAAGGTGGGATGGGACCCCTGGAGGCCACCCAGTCCCCAACCCCCCCAGCTGAGGGTCCGGGGAGGGGGGACAACACCAGGATGACCAGGAAGGTCCCTGGGGAGGAAACCCCCCAATTTGGGAAGCCTGAGGACCCCCGGGGGGAGGTGGGGGGGTCATTCTCCAGGGGGTTCCTGGTTTTTTTAACCACCTGGATGTTGGGACACCACAGTGCCACTGTCACGAGATTGGGGGGAGGGGGGGACACCCTCACGGAGCTCAGCGGGAGATTTGGGGGGTCCCACCCTACACCGACCCCCACCAGAGACCCCCCCCAGCTGGGGTGGGGGGTGGAATGGCCACCCCAGGGGTCCCGGTGGCCACGGAGCCACCAAGGTGTCCCTGGTGCCCAGGAGGTGACAAGGGACCCTGTCCAAGGGGGGGGGGGGGGGGACATGGGGAGGGACAACCCTGGGACGGGCAAGTTCTGGGGTCAGAGGGACCCTCTGAGTGTCACCAGGGGGGTCCCCAAGCGCCAGCACGGGCTGGGGGTCCCCACGAACCAGCACTGGGGGGACAGTGGCCATAAAGGACCCTCTGAATGTCACCACGGGGGTCCCCAAGTTCTGTCAGGGGCTTCCCGGGGGGGGTGGTGGAATCTCCCCCCCCCGTGGAGCTCCAGGAGGTGGGGGGTGGTCCCGGGGGGGTCTCCAGACACCCCAACTGGATGGGGGAGGGAGGGGGTGGCACCTCCACCCCTGGGAAGCTCTGGGTGACACTGGGTGGTCCCGGGGTGGGGGAGCAGCCCGATCTGACCTTGGGGATGATGGGGGGTGTCCCATCCCGCTTCCCCCCACCCCGTGGGTGTCTCCAAGGGGGCCCGATCCGACCGCGGAAGCCTCTGGAAAAGGCTCCTCTCGGCGGCGGCCGAACAGGTTTGTGACTCAGGGCTGGGCGGGGGCTCCGAGGGGGGGGCCCCGGGGAGGGGAAGGGGGGGCCCGGGGCGGAGGGGGGTGACTCAGACCCGCCCCGAGCTCAGGGAGCGGCCGCGGCCGCGCTCGGGCCCCGCGGGCGCTTCCCCCGCGCCGCCAAAGGGGGCGAGGAGAGAGCGGCTCTTCCAGGAGTTTTCCAAGGGTTTTCCAAGGGTTTCACCCCCTCTCTCCCCCCTCCCCGCCCCCACCACAGCCCGGGGTGTCGTTTCATCCCCCCCCCGGGCACAGGGGACACCTTCGCGTGTCCCCTCGGCGGTGCCACCCCCGTCCCCCCCCAGCCCCCCCCCGCCACAACCGCTCGCGGCTATTTTTGGGGTGAACCACGTGCTGCCCCTTCCCTGTATTTTTAGTTTCCCCCCCCTCTCCCCCCCCCTCCTCCCGGG
>NW_020919428.1:0-1198 GCF_003984885.1 Neopelma chrysocephalum | reverse complement strand
TCCCCATCTCCATCTCCTCAGCCATGACCCACCTCCATCTCCTCACCTACAGCCCCTATCCCACTATCTCCAACCATAACGCTCCTCATCCCCTCAGCCACGGCTCCATCCCCATCTCCTCAGCCATAACCCACCTCCATCCCCTCAGCCACAGCCCCATCCCCATCTCCAGCTATAACACCCCTCATCCCCTCAGCCACAGCCCCATCCCCATCTCCAGCTATAACACCCCTCATCCCCTCAGCCACGGCCCCATCCCCATCTCCTCAGCCACAGCCCCCCATTCCACCATCTCCAGCCATAACACCCCTCATCCCCTCAGCCACGGCCCCATCCCCATCTCCAGCCATAACCCACCTCCATCCCCTCAGCCATGGCTCCATCCCCATCTCCTCAGCCATGACCCACCTCCATCTCCTCACCCACAGCTCCCCATCCCACCATCTCCAGCCATAACCCACCTCCATCCCCTCAGCCACAGCCCCATCTTCATCTCCAGCTATAACAGCCCTCATCCCCTCAGCCGCAGCCCCATCCCCATCTCCTCAGCCATAACCCACCTCCACCTCCTCAGCTACAGCCCCCCCTCAGCCACACTCTCCCCGCCGGGCGCCATTTCCCCGCCCTCCTCCCTCCCCACGCGCACTGACACGACACAGTTTGTGCCCTCAGACAACTTTTATTTCGGTTTTGGCCTCGCGGAGGAGGAAAACCCCCCAGCGGTAGCGCCCGCCCGGGGAAACGGGGACGGCTGCCCTCAGCCACCTCCTCAACATGGCGGCGCGTGACGTCACGGGCACCCGCGGCACCGCCTCCCTCCTCCCCGTGACCTCACGGGCACCCACAGCGTTTCCTCTCCGCCTCGTGACGTCACACGCGCACACACAGCGCACCCATCCCGTGACGTCACGAGGACACACAGCGCCCCAGTGACGCCACGAGCGCCCACAACCCCCCTCCCGTGACGTCACGAGCGCCCCCGCCCCGTCCCCGCCTCCCCGCCAGGCCCCCGCCCCGCGAGGCCCCCGCCCGGCCGGGCTGCCCCAACCCGCGCCTGTCTCCGCCGCCGCGCTTTCGAGGCCGCCGCCCGCCCCGTCCCTCCTCATCCCGCCGGGCCGCTCCGCCCTTGTCCCTCCCGTCCCATTATCCCGGCGGTTGGCGGCGGCGCGGGCCCGGCGCTCGGTGCGGCGGGCGGTGC
>NW_020919427.1:0-1504 GCF_003984885.1 Neopelma chrysocephalum | reverse complement strand
CTGGTGGCCCTGGGAGTGAACAGCAGAGTGTTTCCAGGGGCTCTCTGAAGGAACACAAGTGTCCAAAGAAACCAGCACAAGTGTCCACAGAAGTCCCAGTCCTTCATCCCTGAATGAGCTCGTTCAGCCCAGGAAAAACTGTCTAAGTTTTATTTCCATGGAAGGAGGTTTTTCCCACTTTAATGTGGCTTTAGTTCCAAACCAGTTTCTTCATTTCCTCCTCCCAATTTCCCTGAGGGACACTGACAGGGACCATGGACATTGACAGGGATCACAGAGTTTGTCCCTTGGCCATACAGCTCCTGCTGTTTGGCAGCACAGGAGAGGTTAATTAGAGCCCAGGCTCCAATCGCAAGGCGCCCCTGGAAGAAGAGCTTGAAATCAAACCAATTTCCTGTTGGGGGGTTAAATTCAGTCCCCATCGTGTAGTCGTGAAAGAAGTTGCCAATGAATTTGCCAGAAAGCATAAAAAATAGGAGAGCTCACAGTTATACACAAATACAGGTAATTACTGTTCTGACCACACATTCCAGATTAATTTGGTGTAGTGATATTAAAAATCATAAAACCCACATAATGCTGTGCAAGAGAACACAGATTGACCAAGTGAAGTCAGATGTTAATAGAGATAAATTCGAGAAGGTCAGCAGTGCACTGTTTTACTCCTGCTAACACTTGTGGACAGTCTGACTCTGACTTCATGTACAGGATGGACGTCCCTGTGCCCCTGGGGCTGCCAGTGCCATGGTGGGCAGCAGGAACCACAGAGGATGGTGCCAGTGAGGCAAAGAGCCACAGCCACAGATTGGCTTCTGTGTCTGGGCCAGCAGAATGGATTCTGTCATTCCATTGGCACGGCCCGTTCCAGCTCAACAATTTCAGTGTCTGACTGCCCAGGATCCTCTCACACTAAACTTCACAGACCAACCTTTGGCACTGGTAGGCAAAACGTTGCCTTTAATACTTGCAAACGTGGAAACTGCACATCCCAGGATATTGGCACAGCACAGCAGAGGAGTCCAGTTCATATTTATTCTCTACACTGAAAATGGGAAAAAAAATTGAGTTTTAAGGGACACTACATTAATACAGCTTTTGATTAATATGTAACAATTCAATCAGGTGCTCATGAAATGACTTTGCTCTCCTCATCCTACCAATTAAACATCTTATTTTTTGTTTAATCTTCATATTTTGGAGTATTTTTTGACTGAATCTCAACTTTTTGCAGTTTATAGGGGCGAAAGTCTTCTTGCTATTTCTGAGGGATTTTTTACCTGAATCTTGGTGATTTGGGTTTTTCTGGGCTGAGTCTTGGTGTTTTGGAGGTTTTTATGGGCACAAGATGCCCGGTGAGTTCTAGAGATGGACTTGGGCAGGAGGAACCCCCAAGCCAACACGCTCAGCCCTTGTTTTTCGCCCCATCAGGATTTGTCCTTCCCAAAGCTTGGGCGGATGGAGGAGGCTGCGAGGAAGAGGAAGATGCCTTGGGCCCCCCAGGCAG
>NW_020919426.1:0-705 GCF_003984885.1 Neopelma chrysocephalum | reverse complement strand
CCAGCACTTGTGGCAGCAGCTGCCTCTCCCTGCCTGCCTGTCTCTGGGTGAGGAGCTGTTCCTGCCAGCAGCCCCTCCCTGTGCCCAGCTCAGCTCCCTGCCAGTGCTGCCAGAGCCATCCCCAGCCCAGTGCCCAGGGGCAGCTCTGCCTGGGCAGGGGCTGCAGAGCAGATCCCAGACACCCTGCAGTTGAGAGCTGCCCCTGGCAGGCAGCAGAGTCCCTGCCCCAGCACACAGAGCCCTGGGGGCAGGACCCTGCTCTGCACCACAGCCCTGGGCACCCCTGGCTGCGCCCCCACCTTCCCAGCCCACAGCCAGCCCTGGCACAGGGAACCTTCTTGCCCTGGGCCTCTGAGGGGGCAGCAGCAAGTCCTGCTCTGCAGCAGCTTCTCCTGCTGCACCCCAGCAAATCCAGCAGAGCCATCCTGACAGCTCCTGCCACTGGGGCCATTTGGCAGCTGGGAGAGGCACTTGCAGGAACTCCCCTGCACTGCTCTGCAGCCAGAGCCTGAGCGTGCCAAAGGGCTGGCAAGGTTCCTGCCCTGAGCAGCTCTGCCCTGTCCTCCCACCCCAGGATCCCTTCAACCTCCTGCTCCCTTCTCCTCTCTGCCCTTGCTGCCTGCAGCTCCTGCCCTGCTCTGCCATGTGGCCACTTCCTCTGCACTGCAGCAACTGGGAGAGTCCTGCTGAAAGATCCTGGAAGCT
>NW_020919425.1:0-709 GCF_003984885.1 Neopelma chrysocephalum | reverse complement strand
GGGGGGTTTGAGGGGTCTTACGGGGGAAATTCGGGGGTTGGGGGGGGTTGGGGGAGCTTTTGGAAGTTATGGGGGTTAAGGAGGATAATTTGGGGGTTTTGGGGGGTCCTAAGGGGGAAACTGGAGGGGATTTGGGGGGTTATGGGGTAATAGGGGTTAATCTGGGGGTTATGGGGGTTAAGGGGGGAATTTGGGGTTTTGGGGGTCCTAAGTGGGAAACTGGGGGGGATTTGGGGGGTTTTGGGGTAATAGGGGGGACTTTTTGGATTATGGGGTGTAAGGGGGATAATTTGGGGGTTTTGGGGGATCCTAAGGGGGAAACTGGAGGGGTTTGGGTGTGTTGTGGGGGGTTTGGGGTTATGGGGTGTAAGGAGGGTAATTTGGGGGTTTTGGGGGGTCCTAAGGGGAGACTTGGGGGGGATTTAGAGGGTTATATATTATTATTTATATTTTTATTATAATATTATTATTTGTATTTTTATTCTATTATTATTATTTATATTTTTATATTATTTTTATTTATATTTTTAGATTATCTTTATATTTTTATTATGTTATTATTATTTATATTTTTATATTATCATTATATTCTTTATTTTATTATTATTATTTTTTTATATTATTATTATATTTTTATTCTATTATTATTTATATTTTTATATTATTATTATTTATATTTTTATATTATTATTATTTATATTTTTATATT
>NW_020919424.1:0-3502 GCF_003984885.1 Neopelma chrysocephalum | reverse complement strand
GGGGGGGGGGGGGGGGTTTTGGGGGGATCCCAAGGGTCTGTTGGGGTCTGTTGGGCCCCCCCTTGACTTTGGGGTCCCCCCAGGGAAGAAGAAGAAGAAGACGAGGGGGGATCATTTCAAGCTTCGCTTCCGGAAGAACTTCCAGGCCCTGCTGGAGGAGCAGGTTTGGAGGGGGGGATTTTTGGGGGGGTTTGGGGGGATTTTGGGGGCTTTGGGGAGATTTTGGGGTCTTTGAGGGGATTTTGGGGGGGGGGGGGTGGAGGGGTTTTTGGGGGGGGGTGGGGGGTTGGGGGGAGTCCTGTGGGGGCTGAATTTTGGGACTGAATTTCGGGCTGGATTTTAGGGTTGAATTTTGAATTTTGGGGTTGAATTTTCCACTTCAGGACTGAATCTCAGGATTGAATTTCTGATTTCAGGGCTGATTTTTGAGACTGAATTTTGAATTTTGGGGCTGATTTTCGGGGTTAAATTTTGGGGGTGAATTTCCAATTTTGGGGCTGAATTTCTGGGTTGAATTTTCCCCTTCGAGGCTGAATTTCGGGGTCGAAGTTCCGATTTGGGGCTGAATTTTGGGGCTTCGTTTTGAATTTTGGGACTGAATTATGGAGTTGAATTTCCAACTCTGGGGCCAAATTTCAGGGTCGAATATTGAGTTTTGGGGCTGAATTTTAGGGCTGCATTTCCCATTTTTGAGCTCATTTTCAGGCTTTAATTTTGAATTTTGGGGCCCGAATTTCGGACTCAAATTTCCCCTTTTCATGCCAAATTTTGGGGTGACTCCCCCTCCTCTTTTCCCCTTTTTCCCCCCCAGAACCTGAGCACCTCCGAGGACCCCAATTCCGTCCCAGCCCCTCCCCTGCTTGAATTTCTGATTTTGGAGTCCAATTTGCAATTTTGGGGCTGAATTTCAGAGTCGAATTTTGAATTTTGAGGTTGAATTTCAGGACTGAATTTCCCTCTTTGGGGCTCAATGTCTTGATTTAATTTTGAATTTCAGGACGGAATTTTGGGATGGAATTTCCAATTCTGGGTCTTGATTTTGGGATTTAATTTTGAATTTCGGGGCTGAATTTTGGGCTTGAATTCTGAATTTTGGGCTCGAATTCTGAATTTTGAGGCTGAATTTCAGGGTTGAATTTCCCACTTTGGAGCCGAACTTCGGGGTCAAATTTCTGATTTCGAGCCTGAATTTTGACATTCAATTTCCAATTCTGGGGCTGAATTTCAGGCTTTAATTTTGAATTTTGGGGCCGAATTTTGGGGCTGAATTTCCAATTTTGGGATTTAATTTTGAATTTTGGGGTCGAATTTCCGGCTTTAATTTCGAATTTCGGGGCCAAATTTCGGAGTCAAATTTCCCACTTCGGGGCCGATTTTTGGGCTCAAATTTCCCCTTTTCGTGCCAAATTTTGGGTTAATTCCTCCCCCCAGAACCTGAGCGCCTTGGAGGGCCCCAACTACGTCACCGCCGGCGCGGCCCCGTCGCGGCTCCCCCAGCGCCACTTCTGCGCCGTCTGCGGCTTCCCCTCGCCCTACACCTGCGTCACCTGCGGGGCCAGGTACTGCTGCACCCGCTGCCTCGGCACCCACCAGGACACCAGGTGAGAGACACACCTGGGACACACCTGGGACACACCTGGGGGGACACACCTGGGACACACCTGGGACACACCTGGGGGGACACAGGTACTGCTGCACCCGCTGCCTCGGCACCCACCAGGACACCAGGTGAGGGACACTCCTGGGACACACCTGAGAGACACCTGGGACACACCTGGGGGGACACACCTGGGGGGACACACCTGGGACACACCTGGGGGGACACAGGTAATGACACCCCTGGAATGGGGGACACCCACTGGGAACCCCTGACCCCTCCTCTCCCCCCCCGCAGGTGCCTGAAGTGGACGGTGTGACCCCTCCCACCAACATGGCTGCCGTGACCACACCCACCAAGATGGCCGCCCCGACACCTCCCACCAACATGGCTGCCGCAGCCACGCCCACCAAGATGGCCGCCCTGACTCCTCCCATCAATATGGCCGTCTTGACCCCGCCTACCAAGATGGTTGCCATGACCCCACCCACCAAGATGGCCGCCGTGGCCCCACCCACCAAGGTGGCCACCCTGACTCCTCCCACCAAGATGGCCACCGTGACTCCTCCCTCCAACATGGATGCTGTGACCACGCCTACCAAGATTGCTGCCCTGACTCCTTCCATCAACATGGCTGCCGCAGCCACGCCCACCAAAATGGCTGCTCTGACTCCTCCTACCGAGATGACCACCCTGACTCCTCCCATCAACATGGCCGTCTTGACCACGCCTACCAAGATGGGTGCCATGACCCCACCCACCAACATGGCCACCGTAACCACACCCACCAAGATGGTCGCCATGACTCCTCCCACCAACATGGCTGTCGTGACCACGCCTACCAAGATGGCCACCCTGACTCCTCCCGCCGACATGGCCGTCTTGACCCCACCTACCAAGATGGCCGCCATTTCCGCAACTAAGATGGCTACCCTGACTCCTCCCACCAAGATGGCCACTGTGACCCCGCCCACCAACATGGCTGCCATTTCCCCTACCACGATGACCACTGTGGCCCCGCCCACCAAGATGGCCACCCCGGCTCCTCCCGCCAACATGACCACCATGACTCCTCCCACCAACATGGCCGACTTGGCCCCGCCCACCAACATGGCCGCCATTTCCTCAACCAAGATGGCCACTGTGGCCCCGCCCACCAAGATGGCCACCCTGAATCCTGTTACCAAGATGGTCGCCCTGACTCCTCCCACCAAGATGGCCACTATGACCCCGCCCACCAACATGGCCGCCATTTCCCCAACCACGATGACCACTGTGGCCCCGCCCACCAAGATGGCCACCATGAATCCTCCCACCAACATGGCCGCCACAGCCACACCCACCAAGATGGCTGGCCCGACTCCTCCCACCAACATGGCCGCCCTGACTCCTCCCACCAAGATGGCCGCCGTGACGCCTCCCACCAACGTGACCACTGCGGCCACGCCCACCAAGATGGCCACCATTTCCCCAGCCAAGATGGCCGCCGTGGCCCCGCCCCCCAAGATGGCCGCTTCTTTCCCAACCCCCAAAATACACGTTTTTCCTACCAAAATCTTTTTATTTTTATTGGGGGGGTCTACGGGGGGAGGGGGCGGGGCCTCAGGGATAGGGGGTGGGGCCACAGGAATGAGGGAAAACCGGGAGAAATTGGAGTCGGGGCGGGGCCTCTTTAGAAGGGGCGGAGCCAAGATGGCCGCCGGCCCTGCCCCCGCGGGCTCTCATTGGTCCGTCCGCAGTCCTGGAGGTCTGATTGGCTGCGGGGAGGAGGCCCCGCCCCCACGGGATGGAGCCACGCCCATTACAGAGTCAAACCACGCCCCTTGGACCAAAGCCCCGCCCCTTATAGAGCAAAATCCCACCCCTTGGATCAGGCCACGCCTCTTATGAGGTTTAGCCCCGCCC
>NW_020919423.1:0-1337 GCF_003984885.1 Neopelma chrysocephalum | reverse complement strand
TGGGGCTGGGCCTGTGCAGGGCCAGGGGTTGGACTGGATGATCCTTGAGGGTCCCTTCCCACTCAGGAAATCCTGTGGTTCTGTGGCTCCATGGAATCCCCAGGTGCTGATCACCAGAAGCAGGGAGGGTGTCACAGGTGAGTTTGTTCCCTACTCGTTCTGCTTTTTGTCCTCCAAGTGTTTGCTCGGGGTAATCAGGTTCTGGAGTGAGCTCAGCTCAGGCAGGTTGTCTCCCCCTCATCCCACTGCCAACACGTGCCCTGAGCTGTGGCAAGAGGGAGCTGGCAGAGAGAAAGGCATTTGCATCTTTCATTAGTGCATCACGTTTACCTTCAGCAACTTTTCTTTGCCTAATGGGATACAAGCAGGTAAAGAGCTCAATAATTCTCTTTTTCACTCATGCCAGCAACTGGCAAATTGCAGGAAACATGAGCCTGGAGCCAGATGTTAGCCAGGAAATAAATTTGCCCTTGAGCAAGAGGACTTCCAGCCATTATGTTCAACTCTGAACATGCATCAGAGTGATGCATGAAATAATGTCATTAGGTCTTTTTCTGGCAATTTTCTCACAAAAAATCGAGGGAGGTGTTGACCGAATTCTCAAATATCCCAGAGCTTTTATTACAAATAACAAGACTTGCAAATTTGCACGTGCACCTTGTGAAATGAGCTGTCTCAGGGTCAACTGATTCAGGGCTTCATCCTCCATCTGTTGGAGAGTTTCAAAGGGATGTAGATGCCTAAAGAAGCAGATATATGATAGAGTTTCTGTAAGCTCAAAAGCCTCTGTAACCCACAAAACTGCCTACTAGAGTTGGATGGGACAGAACTTCCTGAGTGATGGAAGTGGAGTTTTTTTACAATTTTCTGAGCTCCAGGAACTTACGTTTGAGTGTCTGCTCTGCAGCCCAGAAAATGTTTGTCTCCCAGAGATAACCCTTTTCTCTCTGAGAAGACCTAAAGTGGAAGCTGCAGTTCCTTTTGGATAAACAGAGCTCTCCAAAAGCACGTGGTTCATCCAGGCAGGAGAGGTGACTGTCTGACTGTCCTCTGTGCTCTGCACTGGGGTGGCCTCACCTCAAGTCCTGGGGCACTTTGGGTACCACAATATAACATCTAAAGCTGTTGCATAATGTCCAAAGGAGGGACACGAGGATGGGGAAGGGTCTGCAGGGGAAGCTGAGGGTGAGAGCACTGGGTCTGTTCAGCTGGAGAAGAGGAGACTGAGGGCAGAGCTCACCAGGGGCTGCAGCTCCATCCTTGGGAGGGGCAGCTCTGACCTCTGCTCGGTGTGAGCAGGGACAGCAGCCAGGGAATGGCTGGAGCTGTGTCAGGGC
>NW_020919422.1:0-377 GCF_003984885.1 Neopelma chrysocephalum | reverse complement strand
GGGGGTTCTGGGGGTCTCCAATCCCAGAACTGGGGGTTATGGGGGGGTCTCCTGAGCGGAATTTTGGGGTGTTTTTGGGGGGCAGGAGCTGCGAGCGGCGTCCGTGGTGCAGGCGCAGCCGCTGGTGGGGAAGGAGGAGAAGCTGCACTCGCCCGTCGTGAGGAACGAGACCTTCAGCCCCCCCCTGCGCCAGGACCCCCCCAAGCACCCCGAGGGCAACAAAGCCCCCCCGCACCTCCCACAGAGTGAGTGGGGGGGGATGTCCCCCAAATTTGGGTAGAGGATGAGCCCCATAACACCCAGTTTGGGGTTGGAGACCCCAAATTTTGGTAGAGGAGGACCCCCATAACACCCACTTTGGAGGTCGGAGCCCCCCC
>NW_020919421.1:0-1303 GCF_003984885.1 Neopelma chrysocephalum | reverse complement strand
ACCTTTTGGGGACATTTTTGGAGACATTTCGGTGACATTTGGGGGGGTCGGGGGGGTCCTTGGGGCCATTTTGGGGGTCTGGGAGGTTTTGGGGAGGTTCGGGACATTTTGGGGGGTCTGGAGGGACATTTTGGGGGGAGTTGAGGACATTTTGGGGGCTCAGGGGTGTTTCGGGGGGGATCTTTGGGGATATTTTGGGGTCTGGGATATTTTGGGGGGGTCTTCGGGGATATTTTGGGGGGCCTGGGGGGTTTTGGGGCATCTTTTGGGACATTTTGGGGGGATTGGGGACACTTTGGGGGGGTCAAGGGGGTGTTGGTGGGTCTGGAGGGACATTTTGGGGGGAGTTTGGGACATTTTGGGGGGTTCAGGGTTTTTTTTTGGGGGGGTCTTTGGGGGGTTCTGGTGACACTTTGGGAGAGATCGGGAGGATTTTGGGGACATTTTGGGGGGGTTGGAGCCAAAGGGGGGGAGGGGAAGGCCTCGAATTTTGGGGTTCCCCTCCCCCCCCTCGGGGCAGTTTCGGGGCGTGGCCCCTTTAAAAACAGAACCGGGTGGGGCCACCGCCCCTCCCCCACCCCCCAAATCCCCACCCCCAACCCCCCCCAAAAATACAGGGGACCCCCCCCGCCCCTCCCCCACCCCGGAGGGTCCCAAAAATCACCTCCCCTCCCCCACCTTTTTTTTTTTAAAGGTTCCCCCCAAAATTTGGAGCCGCCCCTCCCCCACCCCCCCGGGGTGCCCCTCCCCTCCCAAAATCGGGCCCTTCCCCTCCCCCCTCCCCCCTCATTTCGGGGGGTTCCCGGGGTGGGGGAGGGGCTCTCCCAACCCCCCCTTTCCCCTCCCCCTCCCACATGTCCCGAAACCCCGCCCCTTCCGCTCAAAGCCCCGCCTTTTCCCTTTCAAACCCCGCCCCTTCCCTTCGCTAGGCGTGGCCTTCCCGTCAACCAATCGCCGCCAGCTCCGGTGGTGGCAACGCCCCTTTAATCCCGCCCTCTGTGGGCGTGGTTTAGGAAGCTCGAACCAATCGCCGCGCGCCGTGGGCGTGGCGGGGGCGGTCCCAACCAATCAGCGAACGCCGTGGGCGTGGCCAGAGCCCTTCTTAAAGCGGCAACGGCGGGGGGGCCGCCCCGAACCGGCGCAGGCGATGTCGGCGAGTCACGACAGTCGGTGCGATTTTTGGGGGGGTTTGGGGGGATTTTTGGGGGGTTTTTTGGGTGCCCCGGGGTGGGGGAGGGGCTTTATGAGGGTCCCGAGGGGGGGAGGGGAGTCAAAAACCGTCTTGAGTGGGGGGAGGGGACGC
>NW_020919420.1:0-496 GCF_003984885.1 Neopelma chrysocephalum | reverse complement strand
GGACATGGGGGGGCACAGGGCCATGGACCTCAGGGGGTACTCAGGTGCCTCACAGGTGTGCTCAGGTGTGTCACAGGTGTGCTCGGGTGTGTCCAGGTGTGTCACAGGTGTGTCAGACAGGTGCGGGACATGGGGGGGCACAGGGCCATGGACCTCAGGGGGTACTCAGGTGTGTCACAGGAGTGCCCAGGTGTGCTCAGGTGTGTCACAGGTGTGCGGTCCAGGTGTGCTCAGGTACGTAGGGTTTCTGTGGGGTCGCTGAGGGGGTTTTTGGGGCCCCCCCGAGCAGACCCCTACGTGAAGGCCTCGCTCATGGCCGAGGGCCGGCGGCTCAAGAAGCGCAAGACGTCCATCAAGAAGAACACGTTGAACCCGAGCTACAACGAGGCGCTGGTGTTCGACGTCCCCCACGAGAGCGTCAACCACGTCAGCCTCACCATCGCCGTGGTGGACTACGACTGGTCAGCCGGGGGGGCCCTGCGGGGGCTCGGGGGGG
>NW_020919419.1:0-1178 GCF_003984885.1 Neopelma chrysocephalum | reverse complement strand
GAAACTCGAGTTTTTTTGACCTGCTGGATGACGTTTGGGCGCCGTTTGCTCTGTTGACTCACAGGGTGACTCATAGTTCAAGTGCAAATGAATCAACAGGGTTTTATCACCCCGACTTATCTGGGGCACGTTACTGGAGCCTTTTGGCATCTTGTTTATCCACACAAGACGCCTCACGCTGAGCAAACTCCAGCAGGGGTTGAGCAAACTCCAGCTGGGAAGCTCTGCTCTCCAGGGCAGGGGACCACAGCAGGTTGGCCAAGCTCAGGGTTGGAGGATTTCGGAGGTACCAGACTCATCCCACCACCATGGCTTTGCTGACGGGAGCCCAGCAGGGATGGGCATCTCAGCCTCCCACGTTTGGGTGAGGGACCTCAAACACCCACAGAGACCGTTCACTTCAGAGCTGGGCCTCCATGGTCCTCCCTTCCAACTCGGAATGTTCTGGGATTCTGACCAGGTGAAAATGAGTCTGGTGGTGGGAATAAAATCCTCCTCCTTGGCATGGAAGTGAACATCACCCAGAGTGGACTGTGCTGGCTCCTCCTGCAGGCAGCCGGGAGGGCTGAGTATTAAAAATTTAGTGGTAATTAAAAATATCAGCCCGTTTTTGCCTCAAACTACAAGTATCTCAGGGTTTTGCTGAAATGCAGGTTCTCCCTGATTCCCAGGGAGAAAAGATCTCTTCCTACAGAAAGCTGGGACTTTTATCAATTGGTTTTCAAACCCACGTTTCCAGGGTATTGATGTGTTTCCTTAGTTATCTTCCAGGTAACTATGGATCTAAACAGGGACCGTGTCATTTATTCCCCAAAGGATCAGATCCTCCTCGTACCACTGCCATTCCAACCCCCCCGGGACGCAGCACAGGCACCTCCCAGCTGGGTTTTTGGACAGGACCTCATTCCAAAGGGGTAAATCTGTCCCACAAAAGCGTTGGATTGATCCATCCCCCCAGATTTTTCCAGGAAATCAGAGCCCTGCCGGGTGGGAATGAGGGGGAGCCTCGGCAGTGCCTTCCCCACCACGACAGCTGAGCGGGGAGAGGGAGGATCCTTCCAACAGCTGGGGCAAACCCTGGGGGCTTCCAGAGATTAGGACCATCCCTAAATGAGGCTCCAGGATTAGACAGGAGGTGGGGAGACCTTCCCACTTGTGCCTTGTAAAGCTGAGATGCC
>NW_020919418.1:0-3192 GCF_003984885.1 Neopelma chrysocephalum | reverse complement strand
CTGAGGGGTCACTCAGGGGTCAGGGGTCACTCCGGGGTCAGGGGTCAGTGGTCACTCACGCGGCGCTGCCCCGCAGGTAGAAGGCCGCGCTCTTGGGCAGCGAATAACTCAGGTCGGGGTCCAGAGGGGTCCCGAGGGGCAGCGCCCAGGGCAGCCCGGGGGCAAACGGGGCCAGTCTGGGGGGCAACAAACACATCAGGGGGGCAACAAACACATCAGGGGGGCAACAAACACCCCCAGGGGGGCAATAACACCCCCACGGTGGGGTAACAACCCATCCGGGGGGGCAACAAACACATCAGGGGGGCAATAACACCCCCAGGGGGGCAACAAACACATCAGGGGGGAAAGAACCCACCCAGGGCAGCCCGGGGGCAAACGGGGCCAGGCTGGGGGGCAACAAACACATCAGGGGGGCAACAAACACCCCCAGGGTGGCAATAACACCCCCAGGGGGGTAACAACCTACCCAGGGGGGCAATAAATCCCTCACAGTGGGGTAACAACCCACCCAGGGCAGCCCGGGGGCAAACGGGGCCAGTCTGGGGGGCAACAACAACGAGGGGGGGTCACAGGGGGGTAACAACCACCCCCAGGGGGGGCAACAACCCACCCAGGGGGGCAATAAACACCTCGGGGGGCAACAACCCACCTGAGGGGCAATAAATGCCAATGCCACCGTCCCCTCACCTGTACAGGTGACAATGACAGTACCACCCCATCCCTCACCTGTACAGGTGACAATGACGGTGACAATCCCCCCGTCCCTCACCTGTACAGGTGACAATGACCCCCAGGAGGTGACAATGCCACTGTCATCTGTCCCTCACCTGTACAGGTGACAATGTCACCAGTGCCTCACCTGTACAGGTGACAACGATAATGTCACCTGTCCCTCACCTGTACAAGTGACAATGTCACTTGTCCTTCACCTGTGCAGGTGACAATGCCAATATCACCCGTCCCTCACCTGTACAAGTGACAATGCCCCCCCTAGAGGTGACAATGACAATGTCACCCATCCCTCACCTGCGCAGGTGACAATGACCCCCAGGAGGTGACAATGATGGTGACAATGCCAATGTCACCTTGTCCCTCACCTCTCCAGGGGACAATGCCCCCCCTGGAGATGACAATGCCAACATCACCCGTCCCTCACCTGTCTAGGTAACAATGACCCCCGGGAGGTGACAATGCCAATGTCACCCATCCCTCACCTGTATCTCCTCCTCCTCTCCCTCAGGACCCTCCGTCTGAGCCTCTGCAGCCGCGGGTGCTGCTCCATGGCCGGGGTGGTGGCTGGGGGGTGACACCGGGGGGTGACACCGTCAGGGGGTGTCCCCCCAATGTCCCCCAATGTCCCCAATGTCCCCAATGTCCCCCCAATGTCCCCCAATGTCCCCCAATGTCCCCAATGTCCCCCCAATATCCCCCAATGTCCCCCAATGTCCCCTCAATGTCCCCAATATCCCCCCAATGTCCCCAGTGTCACCTGTGCCCTCGGGCAGGTCCCAGGTGCCGTAACCCTCCAGCCAGCGGTAGCACGGGAAGTGGAAGGGACCGGCGGGGACGTTGTTGGTGTCATCGTCACCGGGGGGGTCACCTGGGGGGGGACAGCACATACAGGGTCATTGGTGTCACCTGGAGCGTCATCAGTGTCACCCGTGATATCATTGATGTCACCCATGGCGTCATTACTGTCACCCGTGATGTCGTTGATGTTACCTGTGATGTCACTAGTGTCACCTGTGATGTCAGTGATGTCACCAGTGATGTAACTGATGTCACCTGTGATGCCAGTGATGCCACCTGTGATGTCACTGATGTCACCTGTGATGTCATTGATGTCACCCGTGACATCATTGATGTCACCTGTGATGTCATTACTGTCACCCGTGATGTCACTAGTGTCACTTGTGATGTCTTTAGTGTCACCTGTGATGTCACTGATGTTAATATGACATCACCAATGTCACCTGTGATGTCATTGGTGCCACCAGTGATGTCATCGATGCTACCTGTGATGTCATCGACGTTACCTGTGATGTCACAGCTGTCACCTGTTGCATCAATAGGGTCACCTGTGATGTCATTGATGTGACTTCTGATGTCACAACTGTCACCTCTGCTGACACTGACACCACCTGTGATGTCATTGATGTCACTTATGATATCACAGCTGTCACATGTGGTGTTATTACTGTCACCTGTGATGTCACTAGTGCCACCCGTGATGTCTTTAGTGCCACCTGTGATGTCACTAGCGTCACCTGTGATGTCACTGATGTCAATATGACATCACCAGTGTCACCTGTGATGTCATTGATGCCACCCGTGATGTCATCGATGTTACCTGTGATGCCACAGCTGTCACTTGTTGCATCATTAGTGTCACCCGTGATGTCATTGACGTCACCAGTGATGTCACAGCTGCCACCTGTGCTGACAGTGACACCACCTGTGCTGTCATTGGTGTCACCCGTGATGTCACTGATGTCACCTGTGATGTCACTGATGTCACCCGTGCTGTCATTGACGTCATCTATGGCGTTATTAGTCTCACCTGTGATGTCACTGATGCGACCTGTGATGTCATAACTGTCACCTCTGGTGACACTGACACTACCTGTGATGTCATTGGTGTCAGCCGTGATGTCATTAATGTCACCTGTGATGTCAGGGGTGCCACCCGTGGTGTTGGTGATGTCGCCTGTGGTGTCACTGGTGTCAGCCGTGATGTCATTGGTGTCACTTGTGATGTCATTGACATCACCTGTGATGTCACTGGTGTCACCTGTGGTGTTGGTGACATCACCCGCAGATGCGATGACATCACCTGTGACATCACTGGTGCCACCTGCGGTGTCGGTGACGTCACCCATGACGTCACAGCCTCCCCTGTGGTGACAGTGCCCTCACCTGCAGCATCCTCGGGCTCCTCCTCTTCTTCCTCCTCCTCCCCCTCCTCCTCTTCCTCCTCTTCCTCAGGCTCCTCCTCCTCTTCCTCAGGCTCCTCCTCCTCCTCCTCAGGCTCCTCCTCCTCCTCGTTGTCCCCTTCCTCCTCCTCCTCTTCTTCCTCCTCTTCTTCTTCCTCCTCCTCGCTGTCCCCTTCTTCCTCCTCCTCCTCCTCCTCCTCCTCCTCTTCATCCAGGGGGTCCCTGGGGGGGTCCCCGGGGGGGTCCCTCCCCCCCC
>NW_020919417.1:0-1570 GCF_003984885.1 Neopelma chrysocephalum | reverse complement strand
AGGACCAAGGTGGTGACAGGTTCAACCATGAGTGAGGTGGGCATTGAAGAAGGTTGATGTCCAGCTCAACAGGTGTTATAGGTCACTGCAAAGCCCCTGTTTGCAGAGCAGGGACCAGCTAGACCAGGGCTAAGATACATTAATTACCAAACTCTCTGGGATGTGTGACCTCAGAGGGAGAGAGGGACGTCACCAAAGTCACTGGGATTTGGCACATGGTTTCACCTGAAAAACAAATTAGGAAACTTTCTGGAATATAAAAAAAAATCATCAAATAATTCAGCTTGGAAGGAGCCTCAGGAGGTCTAGAGTCCAACCTCTTCCTCACAGTATGGTCAGCTCTGAGATGAGATATGAGAGATTACTTAGAGCTTTCTCAAGGTCTGTCTTAAGAACCTGCAGGTGTGGAGACTCCACATCCTCCATGGGTAACCTTTTCCCATCCTTGACTGCCTAATGGTGAAAAAAAGTAGATTTGAGCTTTTCATTTTACACTGGTCATGTTCAAAAGAGCAGGAGAAAGGGAAAAGAAATATCAAGTGGATGGGCAAAGAAAAAGTGACCCTTATGCTGAGTAGTGGGTCAAGCAGAAGGAGCAGAGTTCATTTCACCTGTTATTTTACACCTCCATTCTGAGCTGGCCTGTCCAAGTTCCTCACTGACACCTGAGAACTGGCACACTTGGGATATCATTCAGTCCTTCCTAAAGGAAATGTCTGATCTGGCTCAGACCAAGGTCTCTTGGGACTTTTCTCTCTCTGGTGACTGTGAGGAGATGGTCACCACTCCTGCAACACAAACACATCCACTGGGATATAAAGCTGGGGCTGGTGGCTCCTGCCCTGCCTGCCTCCTCCACACCATCTCCCAAACACACAATTCTCTTGTTCCCACTCCCCCATCACCAAAAGCTGCAAACTTGCTGTCTGAGAGAGGGTGGACCTTCGGTGCCAGCTCAGCCTCCAAACAAAACATCTTCCTTACAGATGCCAACGCCAAGGCACTAAAGGTGAGGAAGATGTGCTTGCAGAACATCTTGTAGGAATGGATTTTTCCCCCCACTAAGGAGCAAATAAGGGACTCTGTCCCCTCAGAAAGGGACTAATCCATGCTCTTTGTGCTTGTTTTCCTCACCCTCCAGTTTCCCCCTTCACAGAGAGACCCCAGCCCAGCCAGTTGTCTCCCGTGGGTCCCTGTGGGTCCCTGAGAGCTCCAAGTGAGCTTGGAAAGCCACACATTTGCTTGCACACACAGGATACCCTTGGAATCCAAATCACAGCTGCAGAAGAGGGTCTGGCTTGCTCAGGGTGTCACATCCAGTGTCCTTGTCCATCAGCCCAAGCGTGCACATGGAGCTGATCCAGGGTATGGACCATAAACTACGATTTGTCATCTAATTAAAGGGGGCTGTAATGGCTTGTATCCTTTAAAGGGCTCATTAATTTAAACCAGGCTCTTATTTAGCTGTTACTTTTGTGCAGCCTCACTCATCACTCAGTCAGGCCTCAGCCCCCCCAGCAGCACCGTGTTGTCAGCTGGAGCTGCACATCCAGGTGCCAAGCAGGGCCCT
>NW_020919416.1:0-878 GCF_003984885.1 Neopelma chrysocephalum | reverse complement strand
CCCTTTCTCATTAAATCTTCACTTTTAACTCAAAAAAGTCACTTTTTTACACGTTTTTGCACTTTTCCCCCTCAATTTCTTTCCCTTTTCCCCAATTCATCCCTTTTCCCCCCATTTCTTCCCCCATTTTTTCCCTTTTCCCCCCATTTCTTTCTCCATTTTTTCCCTTTTCCCCCATTTCTTTCCCTTCTTCCCCACATTTCTTTTCCCTTTTCCCCCTTTTCTTTCCCCTTTTTTTTTATTTTCCCCCCAATTCTTCCCTTTTCCCCCATTTCTTTCCCTTTTCCCCCATTTCTTTCCCTTTCCCTGCCCTTCATCCCGACTCCTCCTCCTCCCTCCACCCCTTCCCCTTTTGCATTAAATCTTCATTTTTAACTCAAAAAAGTCACTTTTTTAAACCTTTTTGCGCTTCCCCCTCAATTTCTTTCCCTTTTCCCCAATTATCCCTTTTCCCCCCATTTTTCCCCCATTCCTTTCTTTTTCCCCCATTTCCTTCCATTTCCCCCCCATTTATTCCCTTGTTCCCCCATTTTTTCCATTTCCCCCCATTTCTTTCCCCCTTTCCCCATTTCTTCTCCATTTTTTCCCCATTTCTTTCCCTATTTTTTCCCTTTTTCGCCCAATTCTTCCCTTTTCCCCCCATTTCTTTCCCCATTTATTTCCGTCTTTTTCCCCAATTTCTTCCCTTTCCCCCCATTTCTTCCCTTTTCCCCCCATTTCTTTCCCCATTTTTCCTTTTTTCCCCATTTCTTCCCCTTTTCCCCCATTTCTTCCCATTCCCCCCATTTCTTTCCCCATTTTCCCCTTTTTTCCCCCATTTCTTTCCCCTTTCCCCCATTTCTTTCCCTTTTCCCCATTTTTTCCATTTTTCTCCCCAT
>NW_020919415.1:0-2018 GCF_003984885.1 Neopelma chrysocephalum | reverse complement strand
GGGGGGAAAGGGAAGAAATTGGGGAAAAAGACGGAAATAAATGGGGAAAGAAATGGGGGGAAAAGGGAAGAATTGGGCGAAAAAGGGAAAAAATAGGGAAAGAAATGGGGAAAAAATGGAGAAGAAATGGGGAAAGGGGGAAAGAAATGGGGGGAAATGGAAAAAATGGGGGAACAAGGGAATAAATGGGGGGGAAATGGAAGGAAATGGGGGAAAAAGAAAGGAATGGGGGAAAAATGGGGGGAAAAGGGATAATTGGGGAAAAGGGAAAGAAATTGAGGGGGAAAAGCGCAAAAAGGTTTAAAAAAGTGAATTTTTTGAGTTAAACGTGAAGATTTAATGCAAAAGGGGAAGGGGTGGAGGGAGGAGGAGGAGTCGGGATGAAGGGCAGGGAAAGGGAAAGAAAAGGGGGAAAAGGGGAAAAAAATGGGGGAAAAGGGGAAAGAATTGGGGGGGAAGAAGGAAATAAATGGGGGAAAAGGGAAAGAAATGGGGGAAAAGGGAATGAATGGGGGGAAAGGGAAAGAAATGGGGGATAAAAGGGGAAAAATGGAGAAGAAATGGGGGAAAAAAGGGAAGAAATGGGCAAAGGGGGAAAGAAATGGGGGAAAAGGGGAAAGAAATGGGGGAAAAGAGGAAAGAAATGGGGGAAGAAATGGGGGGAAGTAGGATGAAATGGGGGGAAAAAGGGGAAGAAATGGGGGAAAAGGGAATAAATGGGGGAAAAGGGGAAAGAAATGGGGAAGAAAAGGGGAAAAATGGGGAAAGAAATGGGGGGAAAAGGGAAGAAAATGGGGGGAAAGGGAAAAGAAATGGGGGAAAAGGGGAAAGAAATGGGGGAAATGGGAATAAATGGGGAAAAAGAGAAAGAAACGGGGGAAAAAGATAGAAATGGGGGAAAAGAGAATGAAATGGGGGAAAAAGAAAGAAATGGGGGGAAAAGAAAGAAATGGGGGAAGAAATGGGGGAAAAAGGGATTAAAGAGGGAAAAGGGAAAGAAATGGGGGAAGAAATTGGGGGAAAATGGGATGAAATGTGAGAAAAGGGAAAGAAATGGGGGAAAAGGGAAGAAATGGGGGAAAGGGGAAAGAAATGGGGAAAAAGGGAAAATGGGGAAAGAAATGGGGGGGAAAAGGGAAGAATTGGGGGGGAAATGGAAAAATGGGGGAACAAGGGAATAAATGGGGGAAAAGGGAAAGAAATGGGGGGGAAAGGGAAAGAAATAGAGGGGAAAAAGTGCAAAAACGTGTAAAAAAGTGAATTTTTTGAGTTAAAAGTGAAGATTTAATGAGAAAGGGGAAGGGGTGGAGGGAGGAGGAGGAGTCGGGATGAAGGGCAGGGAAAGGGAAAGAAAAGGGGGAAAAGGGAAAGAAATGGGGGAAAAGGGAAGAAATGGGGGAAAAGGGAAAAGAAATGGGGAAAAAGGGGAAAGAAATGGGGGAAAAGGGAATGAATGGGGGAAAAGGAAAAGAAATGGGGGGAAAAAGAAAGAAATGGGGGAAGAAATGAGGGAAAAAGGGATGAAAGAGGGAAAAGGGAAAGAAATTGGGGAAGAAATTGGGGGAAAATGGGATGAAATGTGAGAAAAGGGAAAGAAATGGGGGCAAAGGGAAGAATTGGGGGAAAGGGGAAAGAAATGGGGGAAAAGGGAAAATGGGGAAAGAAATGGGGGGAAAAGGGAAGAATTGGGGGGAAAATGGAAAAAAGGGGGAACAAGGGAATAAATGGGGGAAAAGGGAAAGAAAGGGGGGGAAAAGAAGGAAATAAATTGGGGAAAAGGGGAAAGAAATGGGGGGGAAATGGAAAAAAGGGGGAACAAGGGAATAAATGGGGGAAAAGGGGAAAGAAATAGGGGAAAAGGGAAAGAAATGGGGGGGAAGCGCAAAATGGTTTAAAAAAGTGATTTTTTTGAGTTAAAAATGAAGATTTAATGAGAAAGGGGAAGGGGTGGAGGGAGGAGGAGTCGGGATAAAGGGCAGGGAAAGGGAAAGAAAAGGGGGAAAAGGGGAAAAAAATGG
>NW_020919414.1:0-341 GCF_003984885.1 Neopelma chrysocephalum | reverse complement strand
TGGGATCAGGAGACCTGCCCTTAAGGCACTCCCGCCTGCCATGTCCCAAGTCCCCGTGGTCACTGTGTCCCAGACGCCCACACCCCGCAGGTGCACACACCCAGCGTGGCCCAGGTCTCCGTGTCCCCCCCATCCCAGGTTTCACTGTGCCCCAGGCAGACACGCCCAACTGTGCCCCTCTCCCTTTCATGGCCTTGGTCTCCATGGTCACCCTGTCCCCAGCCTCCATGTGCCCCAGGTCCCCATGATCACCAGGTTGCAGGTCTCCATGTCCCCCAGGGGGATGTGCCCACCCTGTTCCCAATCTCCATGTCCACTTTTTCCCAGGCCTCCATGTCCCC
>NW_020919413.1:0-6553 GCF_003984885.1 Neopelma chrysocephalum | reverse complement strand
CGGCGCTTCTCCGGGACCCCGGTGTGTGACAGCAGCCGCCGCCCCGGGGTCTAGCCCTACCCCTGGCCTTGCTGAGAGGTTTGCGAGCCGCCCGGCTCGGCACAGCTCACCACCTAGTGAGCTGTTGTGTTGCTCCGCGTCATTTTTGCACCAGGCGAAAGGGATTTTATCATGCGGCCCAGCAGGAAAACGAGACTAACCTTCCTTCCCATTCAATAGCTGTTTCCGTGTTGGGAGAGTGTGAAAGCCTGTAAATCCTCTGTTTAATCGGAGCAACTCTGCCACCTTCCTGCCGTGCTTTGTTTCCTGTGCTGCATACATCTGGCCAGACGCTAAACACTGCCTTCTTCAGGTTCCTCAGCCAAGCTTTGCTCCAGGGGGTCGGAGAAATAGACCTGGAAATTTCCACTGCTGCTACAGGGGGGAAGCAGAGTCCCTTCACAGCGAGACAGGCTGACGGAGGCTGTGGACACTCAGCTTTCCTGAGTTGAGTGACTTTACCTTTACAATTGCCAGCGATGCACCGTGGCCAAAGGTTCAGAGATTTTTAAAGCGTCACTGTCTTTGTACAGCACTGAACACTCCAGCTTGCTTTGGGAGCTTGAGAACATTTGTTTCCCCTGACCTTGTCACCTTATAACATTAAAGCATGCTATAAGCTATTACTTCAGACCCACAAAGAGAAAAAAAAGCATTTTAAATGAAAAGTAGTCCACAGGGCAAGCAGCTTCACAGCCTTTATTCTTTTCCTTATTGTGGAGAGCTCTCACAAGAATGACACCTTCCCTTTTCGATGGCCCTGTGCATCTAACTGTATTCCCACCTGGGATGAAGGAGAGAGCTGAACCAACCTGGTGCTGAGCCATAGTCACTGCATTAAATTATTAAATTTACAAATTAGTAAGACTACGAGATTGCAAAGGCACAGATTCAGTTCCTGTCTTTCCCATCAGTAACAGACAAGCAGGGATAAAATAACCTTTTCAGGTCCTCTGAGTCCTAACAAACCTTCACCAGGTTTCTGTTAAATGCCTTCCTGAGCACAACATCACCTGCGTAGCGAAAAACTTGCAGTGCTGACTGGTAAAGCCAGACAAAGGATACAAATGACAGGGAGGAAAGCTCAGAGGCCTGAGAGAAAATCTGGCTGTGTGAAGGTAAAACTCATCTCTGAGCAGGAATCAGG
The DNA here is from genome assembly GCF_003984885.1 of Neopelma chrysocephalum. NCBI lineage: Eukaryota > Metazoa > Chordata > Aves > Passeriformes > Pipridae > Neopelma > Neopelma chrysocephalum. Next base: position 5,367 of record NW_020919413.1, on the reverse strand, counting down.
AGCTGCCCAAATTCAAAGCCAGCAGAGGCAGTCCCAGGGTCTGGGCTCATTTTTGGCTCCAGGGCCGCTTGGGCTCAAGGGGAACAGGTATGCAGGGATATTCACGGTCTGGCAGGCTCTGCTGAGAGGGCCTAAACCTGGGGATAAAATTTTTCCCATCCTTCCTTCATGATTGGTGTCAGATCCTGGCCCTGGGAAACAGAGATACTTCATGGCCTCTTGCTAAACTGTGCCAATCTAGAACTAGTTTCCAGGCTTGCACTCAGTTATTTTCAGAGCATCTCTGCAGTGGATCAGTACATCTTTTATTTGGGCTAACCCAGTTTTTGTGTCTTTGCTTTTCTGAAGATCACATGGAAAGTAGCCCTTCTCTGTGTGCCAAAAGGAGCACTCTCCTTCCCTGTTTCAAAAGTAGCACATTCATTCCTCACTGGGAAAAAGTCATTCTCTTCTCCCACCCTCTTGCCCAATTGCTCTTGTGATACCAGGTTGATGGTTTCATTTCCACCTCTCTACATGCAAACCCACCCAACCTGGTGCTATCAAAATCACATTTTTAAATCAAGATGGTGTTTCTAGAAATAAGATGTCTCTGCAGGGAAAATTGACCCTGGCTTCAAATTTGCAGCCAATTTTCTTCTTTCCAATGCCTTGTGCAGGTAAAGACAGAGAAAGCAGCATCATTATTGGGGGCCACCCACCCCCTGGTGCCCAGGGGCACTGCAGATCCTCTCTAAGGCCAGGACCGGCTCCCAGTTGCTCTATGATCTGCAGCAAGTGTGACCCAAAAGGCATTATCCTCTTGTTTCCCATGGGAAAAACGGACAAGCCCCTCCACCAGGGATGCTTCAAGCAGCTGTTTGGCTCAGCCAGATGAAAAACACTAGGGAGAGAAGCACTTATCTCCATTTGCCCGCTATTAGAGGTCATGGCCTGTACTAGACATGTCTTTCTGGCAGCATGCAAGGACAGACAGGGAAAATTTTTTCCCTAAGCAGGGGAAGTTTTGACTGTCAACCCTCCTATCACAAAATATGCAAAGCAGCAGGAACTGAATGCCTCCCCAGCATAATGAAGAGGAGGAAAAAAGTCATGCAGCACTAATCAAATTTTGATAAGCTCCTCTAGGTGGTGAATGAAGCTACGCCAGAAAAACTGTGATGAACAGCATGCTGGCACACAGATGTCCCCAGTGCTGCTTGAAGGTTGTCCAGAAAGGAAAGCTCTGGTACTTTCCTATGAACCTTACATTTTATCCCACTGTACCCACTCGGGTGTGCAAGTCTGTGATGGTGTCAGCTAGAGATGGTGTCCCTTGGCTTCTTCAACACATTCATCACAGTTAAAGCTGCCAGTTGTGAGTGACATAGTTTCTGCGGAAAAGAAAGATTTTATTTCTCAGAAAAGAGAACTGGCTTTTGGTATAGACTTAGATGACCCCTTGTCTTCCCATTTTCTTAGGCAAAGGAGACATATTTTTCCAAACAAGACTTCCTCACTTCCTCTCAGCTTATTAGAATTCCATTAAACATGAGCACCAGCATGCTGGATGCTGGGTTTGGAGCCATTTCATGTTTTTTGGAGATTAAAAATATTCAGAAACCACCCCAAGCCCCTGTTCTAGCTGTCATCAGCTAGGGCTGAGAGGCAGGTGGCTGTAAAATTGCCAGAAAAGCTATAAAGCATTTTATACTTAAAAAAAAAAAAAGAAAAAAAAGAAACAAATCCCATTTCAGTGGATTCCATTAGACACCAGAATTGCATTTGAAGTTATTAATTTTAAATAGTGGTCCTGGAAAGTCCTGTTGATGGGATTTAATTATTCAGATGAAATCTGAAGTGCCTCCACTTTACTGAGCCCTGCAGCTGCATCATTAATAAGACTTCTATCTAAAGCACCTTCCTCCTGGGTCAGGTAAAAGACACTGAGTTATCTACAGTATTTTAGAACCTGACTCTGGGCTTTGCATGACAAGAGGTGCAAAAGTAATCATCTGCATGTGACAGGACATGAACCTAAATCAGCTCAACAGAAACATCAAGCCACTGTGGCAGGTGTGTGCAGAGAGCACTGTGGGACAGTGCAAAAGTCATGGGCTCTGGCACCAGTGCTGAGCGAGGCTGGCATCTCCTTGGGAAAATGCTTGCCCTCTATACCACCTGACACACAGGCCAGATGGTAAAAACCTCTGGTTCCTGCTTCAGTAGCAGTTGAAGAAGTCATGTTTTCAAGGGCTTGGTGGCTGGCCAGGGAACAAGCAATGGGCTCATGGAATGCTTTTGAAGATCCTCTGCATGTTCCTCTGAACCCTAAGTAGAAACCCTGAGCAAATTTTGCCCAGAACTGCATTCTCCGCACTGTTTTAGCCACCATTTCTTCAGGAATGCTATGAATCTACCCCAAAGCATACCAAGCCAATACGAATGGTGATGGCAGCACTTGAAGAGATCCTGGACATGCTTTGGGCAGGAGAAAGAGAAGGGCTGGGATGAACAGCACTGCTGCTTGCCTCATCTCTCTGGAAGGGGAGCAGTGTTGCTGTACATGTGAGGGAGGAAGATGGAGGCTTGAGGAAATTTGGGATTGCAGTAGGATAGGGACCTCCACCCAAAGGTGGGAGCCTGAAGAGGAGGTACCTCCCCAGAGCCACTTGGCATCACACCCTATAAAATCCAGAGCCAGGACCCACTTTCTCATAGATAGATCTCATACCATGAATCCTAAATGCTTTGTTTGTACCTTCCTAGGCACAGCTTTCATAGACTCACAGGAAGGTTTGGGTTGGAAGGGGCCTTTAAAGATCATCCAGTCCAACCTGCCTGCCATGGGTAGGGACATCTTCAACTAGATCAGGTTGCTCAGAGACTCTATGGCCTTCTGCTCACAGCTTTCAGGAAAGGCTGACCCAGAGCATAGCATTTCCTAATCAATCCAATAACCAGCAATGAATTTTTAAGGCCAACATGAATCCCAAATCTTAAAAAATATTACTTGTATATACTAAAATCTTTCAGGAATTAGAACAAGTGTTTATGTACCAATACATTTCATAAAAGTGTTGCTGCCTGTAGCCTTGGTTTATGGGAAATACAGAGGGGGTAAAGGAACGTGGTTTGTTTGCCACTGATGCCACAAAAGCAACTGGATGGTGAAATGTAACCTGTGGAAAGCCAGCGGTGAGCTGAACAAGTGCATACTTATGCTCTGGCTGTTTCAGTATCTTGCAAAGCTTGATTCTCACCAAAAGGATGTTGCAATTAGCTTGCAAAGTCCGCTTGGAGTTTTTAAATGAAAGGTGGCTGTGAAGCAGCAGCTGTACAGATTCAGGTGTCAGGGAAATCTTGCTGAGCTGTCTCAGTGCTTGGTCAAGGCCCATGCCTTCAAAGTCATGGCACAAACAAGAACTGAGCTGGGCACATTTAAGTGGATCTTCATTTACTGCTCCACAAGTCATGGGGATTGATTTCATGCCTACCTTCTCATCACTGGCAGAAAGGTACTTAGTAGCCCTAGACCAGATCCTGATTTCTTCTGAATTCCTGTTTTCTGATTTTCTGTGCTCCCAGTGTTAGACTTGGACAGTGCTTCTTCAGCATGTCATATAGTGCTACGCAAATACTTCCTAAAGCCTTTTTGCCACCGAACAACCAAAGCAGATCTGTTTGCTAGGATGAGGCTGTCTGGCCTGAGCCATATTCAATCCCATTCACAGGCATTCCTCATCACTCTCCCCATTCTCTGACCTGTGGCTGCTGCCCCACTAGGTGCACAGAGAATTTTCCAGAAATTGTTGCTGTTGATATTATTCCTGTCAATGGAATCTCCCTTTTGCTCATAGATTAAAGTTGAGGTAAGCAAACTGGAGATCTCTAGGTGACACTTATTGGGGCTTTCTGACTTAAACAATAATTGATGTTTATATCCTCCCTAGATACTAGTAAGCCAGGAGAACTTTGGTCTCAGCTTCCTGCTGCTTTCCAAATCCAAAACAAAATCCTTATTTAAATGCTGCTGGTTATGCCCATCCGGTTCAGATCTGTTCATTTCATGGAGGGCCTTAGGGGGCTGTTTCAGTCTCCAACATCCCTGGATTTCTCTTTCTTACTGTCAGCACTGACAGTCACCTTCTGCCTGGCTACCCTTGGCTTCCCGTTCCACCACTCTGCACTTTGTTTTTTCTGAGCAGATGGAGCATTCCCCACTTGGCTCTCTCTACCATTTGCTCTAGGTGGCTTTTCAGTGACTGCCTTGCTCTGGAGAACGGGCTGCTTTCCTCCCTGAAATGAGCGAAGAAGTGGCCTTTCAGCTTAGCTAATAAACTTTTAGAGAACTGCCAAACTGCATTTAGGTTTCTCCATCAGCTTGCTCTCCCGTTGGTTTCACTCCATCACTTCCTGGCTTTGGGAAAGGAGCTGTACCGGAATGAAGCAGCGTTCAAGGCCAGGTTGGATAAAGCCTTGAGCGAGCTGGTCTAATGGGACATGTCCCTGCTCATGGCAGGGGGGGTTGGGACTGGATGATCTTTAAGGTTTATCCCAACCCCTTAACATTCTATGATTCTATGAAGCTGCCGACTGGATCGCTTGCCGGGGAGTGGAGGTGGTGGGTGCTGGGACAAGCGCTGGCTCCCCGTGGGAGCAGGGTAGCTCACCCACCTCCGGCACGACCCGTAAAGGAACGTGGTTTGTTTGTCACTGATGCCACAAAAGCAACTGGATGGTGAAACACAAACTGTGGAAAGCCAGTGGTGAGCTGAAAAGGTTCGTACCGGTGCCTCTTAAATATCTTGCAAAGCTTGGATCTGACACAAGGGGGCGCTGCGATCAGCTTGCAAAGCCCTTTCAGAGCTGTGAAATGAAATAAGGCGGCTGTGAAGCAGCAGCTGCCCACACGCAGGTGTCGCAGCCGCAGGAGAGCTGCCTCACGTCCACAGAGTGTTCTCCACAGGGACCGCCGACCCTCTCCCTGCCCGCCCGGGCCGCCCCTGAGGCGCCCCCGCCGCGCCCCGCCCCGCCCGGCCTGGAGCGCCGCGGCCAGCCGGGACAGCACGGCCAGCAGGGTACAGCAGTGCCCGGCAGAGGCAGCACGGTCGGCAGGGACAGCAGTGCCCGGCAGAGACCAGCAGTGCTCATCAGGGTACAGCAGAGGCCCGCAGGGGCAGCACGGCCGGCAGGGGCAGCACGGTCGGCAGGGGCAGCAGAGGCCGGCAGGGGCAGCACGGTCGGCAGGGGCAGCAGAGGCCGGCAGGGGCAGCACGGTCGGCAGGGGCAGCAGAGGCCGGCAGGGGCAGCACGGTCGGCAGGGGCAGCAGAGGCCGGCAGGGGCAGCACGGTCGGCAGGGGCAGCAGAGGCCGGCAGGGGCAGCA